>NW_025533464.1:80000-342500 GCF_020615455.1 Coregonus clupeaformis
CTCTCTCTCATCTCTCTCTCTCCTCTCCATTCTCTCTCTCCTCTCTCATCTCTCTCTCCTCTCCATCTCTCTCCTCTCCATCTCTCTCTCCTCTCCATCTCTCCCTCTCCATCTCATCTCTCTCCTCTCTCCTCTCTCCTCTCTCTCTCTCTCTCTCTCTCTCTCCTCTCCATCTCTCTCTCCTCTCCATTCTCTCTCTCCTCTCTCCATCTCTCTCCCCTCTCCATCTCTCTCTCTCTCCTCTCCATCTCTCTCTCTCCTCTCCATCTCTCTCCCTCTCTCCATCTCTCTCCCTCTCCATCTCTCTCTCCTCTCCATCTCTCTCTCCTCTCCATCTCTCTCTCCTCTCCACTCTCTCTCCTCTCCACCTCTCTCCTCTCATCTCTCTCTCCCTCTCCATCTCTCTCTCCTCTCCATCTCTCTCTCCATCTCTCTCTCCTCTCCATCTCTCTCTCCTCTCCATCTCTCTCCTCTCCATCTCTCTCTCATCTCCATCTCTCTCTCCTCCCATCTCTCTCTCTCTCCATCTCTCTCTCCTCTCCATCTCTCTCCTCTCCATCTCTCTCTCTCTCATTGTAGTGCATGCTGGGGGTGGGTCGTGAAGCAGAAGTGAGTGTGAGAGCGACACAAATTTTTTCACTCTATTTGGTTTTGGTGTGTATATATTTATATTGATTAGTTTAGTTGTTTTAAGGTTATCTTGTTTAACTATCACTAAGCATGTAAAGGGGTGGGGGGGGTTGTTGGGGGGGTTGTTTTTGGCGAGGGCACAACCAGCGGGTGAGGCTGGTTGCAGATGGCCACTTGCGGAAGTTTGGCGGTTGAAAAACTTAGTCGGCGACATGGAGTAAAGATTCCTGCTGCGACCGGGTGTTCAGTGGAAGAATGTGGCTCGGCAGTGGGTGCTTTCATTGGGTATGATAGCATCAAATCAGCCTCAAGGATGAATAGCGCTGTAGTGATATTTTTGATTCCCGTGAAAATGTGAATGTGATAGGTGAGGAAGTGGTGTTGTTCCCGTTGCGGGAGACGCGAGCGCGGTATTTCCCGCTTATGAATACGCGCCGAAAGTTTACTCTTCTCGCACCATTTGTTAGAGATGAAGTGTTGGAGCGAGAGTTATCTCGTCATGGTCAAATTGTGTCTGCAATAAAGAGGTTCTTTTTGGATGCAAATCTCCGTTGCTGAGTACATGTAACGTGTCTCATAGGGGACAAGTGCATATGATTTTTAAAAAGGACATTGATGAACTGAATTTAGCATTCAGTTTTAAGATTGATGGATTTGATTATGTCTTCTGCGCTTCTACTGAATCAATTAAATGCTTTGGCTTGTGGAAGAAGGGGCATTTGGTGCGTAGTTGTCCCGAGAATGAGCGCGCAGATTCTGGTAGCAGCTCTAGTGCTGGTGCGGCTAATGCACCGCGAATGAACATGCTGGGTGCGGGTGCTGGGGGAAGGGAGGAGGTGGGCAGATGTGGTAGGAAAGTAGAAGAGGACGGCAGGGTAATGGATACGGGGGCAATGGTGGTAGATCAGAACAAAAGGGGAAAAAAGTCGGTGGGAGCTGCCGTTGCCTGAGGTGGTGCTGGAAAATGTAGTTGAAGGTCAGAGGAGGGTGAAATAATAGGAAAAGAAACAGGTTCCCGAGGGTAAGAGGAAGAATGTAAGGGGTGGTGAGGGGTCTAATTCCAAGAGGAAGGTGAGGTTGACAAATCGGTTGAAGATAAACAGGTTGTAGAGGTGGTGGAGTTTTTTTCTGGGGAGGATGGCTGAGTGGGGTCATCTGTTCGCGTCACAACAAAAAATATTGAGATAAATGGGGTGGAAAGGAGTATGGGGATTGAGAAAATACGTCAGTTTCTGAAGTTGACAAAAAGGAAGAAATATATGCAGGATTATATAACAGATTTTTCCCTGAAAGTGAAGTGTTTTATTGAATCAACAAGGGTTCTGATGTCCAAAAATAACAGGGGAGGTTTGACAAGCCCTGAAATTGCTAGACTCAAGAAAGTGGTCACGCGAGAGTGATAAGTGGTGTAAATTCTAAAAGAAAATGAAAGGTTCATGGCAGCCTTAGCTCTGTAAAGAGATGTGGTTTCTGTGTCTTCCTCTGTATTTTTTTTCATCCATAGGCAGTTTTAAAGATTTCTTCTTTAAACGTAAATGGGAACAGGGGCGTTAAAAAAAGAGGCCATAGTGTGTGAGTTAATTCAGGGAAAGGGAAGTGACATACATTTTATACAAAAGCGCATAGTAAGTGTTTGGAAAATGAAGTTATGTGGCAACAAGAGTGGGGGGGGACAGTGGTGAGTCATAAAAACTCAAAAAAGTGGGGGTGTGGCCATCTTGTTTCTCCAAAGGGGTTTTTGCCTTTGTCATATGAGGTTGAAGAGGTAGTTGAGGAGGTTATTAAAAGAAAGTTAGAGCAAGGATTGTATGAAAACATCACTATGTGTCTGATAAATGTATATGCCCCAGTGGTGGCCAGTTGAGAGGTATGTTTTTAGAGACATTATCAAATACCATAAAGAAATACAATAATTAAGATTATTTATGTATTTAGTGCTGGGGATTTTAACTGCACAGTCAGTGATTTAGATAGAAATCACAAAGAACCTCTATATAGCCTCAAGGACTTTTTTTAAAACGCCTCATTGCTAACACATGAACTGTGTGATATTTGGCGGAGTCAACATGGAGGCACGAGACAGTACACCTGGGCCCATGTGAAGAAACACCATCTCTATGGCCAGGTTAGATAGGTTTTATTGTTTTGAGATCAATCTCAGGTCTGTAAATCAAGTGGCCGATCCAGTGGATTTTTCGGGATCATTGTTTTATTTTCATAGAGTTGGTGTTCATTAACGATGTAAAAAACCCAAAAGCGCTTATATTAGCATTTTAATATAACTTTATTGAGTGTTGCTCACTTCAGGAAATGTTTTAGTTTTTCTGGGAGAAGGTGGAGGTCTCCAAAAAGGCCAGTTTTTGTATCCTTCAACAGTGGTGGGATAAGGGAAAATCCAGATTCAACAATTATGTAATCAATACCACGAGGAATGTCACCAAAGGATATCACCAGATCAATAGAAAGCCCTAGAGACTGAAATAGTGGGACTCATGGCGTTGGTTGAGACCACAGGAGATCGAGGCCATACTCAGGCCCTCAAGGGGGAAAAAAGCTGCATTGGCAGACTGCTGGTGTATCAGAGCACAGGGGCATTGGTGAAGTAAGTTTCAGGAATCTCTGAAATGGATGCCTCATCCAAATGTTTCTTTGGTTTAGAGAAAAAGAATGGACAAAAGAAAAATTATTCATTGTCTCAAATCAGCTGTTGGACAGGAGCTCACTGGCCTGAGTGAAGAGAAAAGAGGGCAGTAGAGTTCTATGCTGAGCTCTACAAGTGTAAGTACCACAAGAGGGATAAAGCAGTGACACAGCAGTTCCTTGATGGGCTCCCACAGGTGTGCAGAAGCTCAGGTTGAGCTAGAGCAACCATTGTCTTTGCAGGAGCTATACACTGCATTAAAAAGGCATGGAAATGGAAGGGCACCAGGCATTGATGGGCTTCCCGTTGACTTTTTAAAGTATTTTTGGTCTATGTTGGGAGAGGATTGTTAGCAGTAGTTAATGATAGTTTAACCGGAGGGGATACTACCAATAAGCTGCAGAAGGGCTGTCCTCACCTACTGCTCCAAAAAGGAGTGACCCTAGAAGTGAAGAACTGGAGGCCGGTGGCTCTATTGTGCACTGATTACTAGATCCTGCATCAAGGCTTTGTCCAACAGGCTGAGGAGGTGATGGGGCCAAATCATACATACGGACCAGTCCTACTGTGTTTCCCGGCAGGCAGATAGGGATAACATTTCTCGGTCGTGATTTTTGGACGTCTCTAGGGCTATTGGGTTGGATGCTGGTCTAATTTCAGTGATCAGGAAAAAGGCATTTGACCAGGTTGAACATCAATACTTATGGCACATTTTTGGGGCGTTTGGGTTTCAGCTCTGGTTTCATTGCCATGATAATGGTGATATGTGGTGACATTGAAAGTGTATTGAAAGTTAACGGTGGTTTGAGTGCTCTCCTTTTAAAGTGGGTAGAGGTATTAGGCAGGATGTTCTTTGTCGGGAATGTTATATGCCATTGCTATTGAGCCACTACTAAATAGCATTAGAAGTCGCATTGAAGGGTGTACCTTTCCAGAGGATATTCCTCCTATTCGTCTCTCAGCCTATGCTGATGATGTAGTTGTTTTAGTGAAAAAATCAAGCAGGGGGTGGATAGTTTGAGTCTAATGGTTGATCATTTAGAAGAATATCCTCTGCAAAGGTAAATTGGGAAAAAAAGTTGTACTTTACAGATTGGAGAATGGTCTGGAGGGATCAGCGCTTTGCCAGAGGAATGGTGTAAGGAGGTTTTAAGTATCTTGGAGTGTACCTAGGAGATGAGGGGACAATGGAAAAAAATTGGATTGGGGTGGTTGAAATGGTGGAAGGGAGGATGAGGAGATAGCGTTAGTTGTTATCGCGTATGTCATATAGAAAGCGCACTATTATAGTTAACAATGTGATTGCCTCTGCACTGTGGCATCGGTTGTCAGGTTTAGAGCCACCATCTGGCCTTTTGGCTAAGATAGGGAATTATTGTGCATTTTTGGGATAAATATGCTGGGTTCACAAAGTGTTTTGTATTTATCAAAAGAAGGGGGGACAAGGTCTTGTACATCTTGCTAGTAGGGCTGCTGCTTTCCGGCTTCAGTTTATTCAAAGGTTGCTTTATGGACCGGAAAATGTGGTTTGGAGAGGGTGGCGGGTCTTGTATTACAGCAGGTTTGGGGATTAGGTTTAAAAGAAAGCTTTATTTTTGGTTGATAGTAGCCAGATTTCTAGGAGGGGAGTACCTCCGTTTTGCAGAGGCCTTCTTTGGGGTGTGGAGCATTATGAAGGTGTCCAGGCGGGAAAAAATCCCAGCCGGAGTCAGTGCATTGGCTGTTGGAGGAACCTCTGGTGTATTGGGCAGACTGGATTGTACAACTGCAGCTGTTCCATATTTCTCCAAGATTCTGGTGAAGGGCAAATCATCACCTTAAAACAGTTAATGGCCATGGCTGAGACCGCCTTAATGGATCGAAGAGCAGGTGGCTGAACATTTGGGGTGAGGTCGGAAAGGGTTCATCAGACAACTGCTGAGAAGCTGCAAGGAAGGCTCTGTCAGCAGAAGAGTGGGAATTTATGCTGAATAGTCACAAGAAGAAGGTACAAGATGAAAATGTCTCATTTCCAAGACTAAGGATTTACCCAATATCCCAGAGTCAGAAAGAGAAAGGTGTTATTACTGGATTTGAGAGGGTTGGAAAGAGGTAGGTTTGGATGAGGTGAATGGGAAATCTCCCACTCTCTCTCCTCTCCATCTCCTGTCCTCTCTCTCCTCTCCATCTCTCTCTCCTCATCTCTCTCCTCTCCATCTCTCTCTCCTCTCCATCTCTCTCTCTCTCCTCTTCATCTCTCTCCTCTCCATCTCTCCTCTCTCCCTCTCCATCTCTCTCCTCTCTCCTCTCTCCTCTCTCCCTCTCCTCTCTCTCTCCTCTCCATCTCTCTCTCCTCTCCATCTCTCTCTCCCTCTACATCTCTCTCTCACTCTCCATCTCTCTCTCCTCTCCATCTCTCTCTCTCTCCTCTCCATCTCTCTCTCTCCTCTCCATCTCTCTCTCTCCTCTCCATCTCTCTCCTCCATCTCTCTCCTCTCCATCTCTCTCCTCTCCATCTCTCTCTCCTCTCCATCTCTCTCTCCTCTCCATCTCTCTCTCCTCTCCATCTCTCTCTCCTCTCCATCTCTCTCTCCTCTCCATCTCTCTCTCCTCTCCATCTCTCTCCTCTCCATCTCTCTCTCCTCTCCATCTCTCTCTCTCTCCTCTCCATCTCTCTCTCCTCTCCCATCTCCTCTCCTCTCCATCTCTCTCTCCCCTCCATCTCTCTCTCTCTCACTCTCCATCTCTCTCTCTCCTCTCCATCTCTCTCTCCTCTCCATCTCTCTCCTCTCCATCTCTCTCCTCTCCATCTCTCTCTCCTCTCCATCTCTCTCTCCTCTCCATCTCTCTCTCTCTCATCTCTCTCTCCTCTCCATCTCTCTCTCTCCTCTCCATCTCCTCTCTTCCTCTCCATCTCTCTCTCCTCTCCATCTCTCTTTCCTCTCCATCTCGCTCTATACTCTCATCTCTCTCTCCTCTCCATCTCTCTCTCCTCTCCATCTCTCTCCTCTCTCATCTCTCTCTCATCTCCATCTCTCTCTCCCTCTCCATCTCTCTCCTCTCCTCTCTCTCTCCTCTCCATCTCTCTCTCCCTCCTACTCTATCTCCTCTTCATCTCTCTCCTCCTCTCCATCTCTCTCTCCCTCCCTCCCTCATCTCTCTCTCCTCTCCATCTCTCTCATCTCCATCTCTCTCTCCATCTCTCCTCTCCCTCTCATCTCTCTCCATCTCTCCTCTCTCCCTCTCTGTCTCTCTCCTCTCCATCTCTCTCTTCTCATCTCTCTCTCTCCCTCCTCATCTCTCTCTCTCCTCTTCTTCTCTCTCCTCTCCATCTCTCTCCCTCTCCATCTCTCCTCTCCATCTCTATCCTCTCATCTCTCCCCTCTCCATCTCTCCTCTCTCTCATCTCTCTCCCTCTAATCTCTCTCTCCTCTCCATCTATCTCTCTCTCCTCTCATCCCTCTCTCTCCTCTCCATCTCTACTCTCCATCTCTCTCTCCTCTCCATCTCTCTCTCCCTCCTCATCTCTCCTCTCTATCTCTCTCTCCCTCTATTATTTCTCTCCTCTCCAACTCTCTCTCCTCTCATCTCTCTCTCCTCTCCATCTCTCTCTCCTCTCCATCTCTCTCTCCTCTCCATCTCACTCTCCTATCCATCTCTCTCTCTCCCTCTCACTCTCCACCTCTCTCCTCTCATCTCTCTCCTCTCTATCTCTCTTTCTCCCTCTATTATCTCTCTCCTCTCATCTCTCTCTCCTCTCCATCTCTCACATCTCTCTCTCACTCTCCATCTCTCTCTCCCTTCATCTCTGTCTCCCCTATCCATCTCTCTCCTATCCATCTCTCTCTCCCTCTCCATCTATCTCTCATCTATCTCTCTCCTCTCCATCTCTCTCCCCACTCCATCTCTCTCCCCACTTCATCTCTTTCCTCTCCATCTCATCTCTCCATCTCTCTCTCCTCTCCATCTCTATCTCTCTCCTCTCCATCTCTCTCCTCTCAATCTCTCTCCTCTACATCTCTCTCTCACTCTTCATCTCTCTCCCTCTCATCTCTCTCTCATCTCTCTCTCATCTCCATCTAAGCTCCTCTCCATCTCTCTCTCTCCTCCTCATCTCTCTCTCCCCCACTCCCTCTCCATCTCTCTCTCTCCCCATCTCTCTACCCTCCCACTCTCTCCCTCTCCATCTCTCTCTCCCCTCTCCCTCTCCATCTCTCTCCTCTCCATCTCTCCTCCCTCTCCATCTCTCTCTCCCCTCTATTATCTCTCCATCTCTCTCTCCCCTCTCCCTCTCTCTCCTCTCCATCTCTCCATCTCTCTCTCTCCTCTCCATCTCTCCATCTCTCTCCTCTCCCATCTCTCTCTCCTCGTCGCTCTCCTCTCCATCTCTCTGCTCCTCTCCATCTCTCTCTCATCTCTCTCTCCTCTCTCTCTCTCTCCATCTCTCCATCTCTCTCTCTCTCCTCTCCACTCTCTCTCTCTCCCTCTCATCTCTCTCCCTCTCATCTCTCTCTTTCCATCTGTCTCTCCATCTAAGCCATCTCTCTCTCCTCTCCATCTCTCTCCTCTCCATCTCTCTCCTCTCCATCTCCCTCCTCTCCATCTCTCTCTCTCTACATCTCTCTCCTCTCAATCTCTCCATCTCTCTCCTCTCAATCTCCCCATCTCTCTCCCCTCTCCATCTCCCCATATCTCTCTCCTCCCCATCTCACTCTCCTCTCCATCTCTCTCCTCTCCATCTCTCTCTCCTCTCCATCTCTCTCTCCTCTCCATCTCTCTCTCCTCTCCATCTCTCTCTCCTCTTCATCTCTCTCCATCTCCTCTCTCCTCCATCTCTCTCTCCTCTCTCTCTCTCTCCTCTCCATCTCTCTCTCCTCTCCATCTCTCTCCTCTCCCTCTCCATCTCTCCATCTCTCTCTCTCTCCTCTCATCTCTCTCTCTCATCTATATCTCTCTCCTCTCCATCTCTCTCTACTGTCCCTCTTCCTCTCCCTCTCCATCTCTCACTCTCTCCTCTCCTCTCCATCTCTCTCCCTCTCCATCTCTCCCCTCTCCATCTTGCTCTCCCCATCTCTCTCTCATCTCTCTCCTCTCCATCTCTCTCTCCTCTCCATCTCTCTCTCTCTCTCTCCTCTCCATCGCTCTCTCTCATCTCTCTCTCTCTCATCTCTCTCCATCTCATCTCTCTCTCCTCTCCATCTCTCTCCTCTCTCTCCCCTCTCCATTTTCTCTCTCATCTCTCTCCTCTCCATCTCTCTCTCCTCTCCATCTCTCTCTCCATCTCCCTCTCATCTCTCTCTCCCTCTCCATCTCTCTCTCTCTCCATCTCTCTCTCGCTCCATCTCTCTCTCTCTCATCTCTCTCTCTCTCTCTCCCTACCTCTCATCTCTCTCTCCTCTCCATCTCTCTCTCCATCTCTCTCTCCATCTCTCTCTCCATCTCTCTCTCCATCTCTCTCTCCATCCCTCTCTCATCTCTCTCTCCATCTCTCTCTCCATCTCTCCCTCTCCATCTCTCCCTCTCCATCTCCTCTCTCCCCATCCTCTCTCCTCTCCATCTCTCTCTCCATCTCTCTCTCCTCTCCATCTCTCTCTCCATCTCTCTCTCATCTCCATCTCTCTCTCTCCCTCCACTCTCCATCTCTCTCCTCTCCATCTCTCTCCTCTCCTCGCCATCTCTCTCCTCTCCATCTCTCTCTCCTCTCCATCTCTCTCTCCATCTCTCTCTCCATCTCTCTCTCCATCTCTCTCTCCATCTCTCTCTCCATCTCTCTCTCCATCTCTCCCTCTCCATCTCTCCCTCTCCATCTCTCTCCCCATCCCTCTCTCCTCTCATCTCTCTCTCCATCTCTCTCTCCTCTCCATCTCTCTCTCCATCTCTCTCATCTCCATCTCTCTCTCTCCCTCTCCCTCTCCATCTCTCTCCTCAATCTCTCTCCTCTCCTCGCCATCCTCTCTCCTCTCCATCTCTCTCTCCTCTACATCTCTCTCTCCTCTCCTCTCCATGTCTCCTCCTCCTCTCATCTCCATCTCTCTCTCCATCTCTCTCTCCATTTCCATCTCCATCTCTCCATCTCTCTCCATCTCTCCCTCTCCATCTCTCTCTATCTCTCTCTCCATCTCTCTCTCAATCTCTCCTCTCATCTCTCTCCTCTCATCTCTCTCTCCCTCTCCATCTCTCTGTCTCCTCTCTCCATCTCTCTCTTCTCCATCTCTCTCTCTACTCTTCATCTCTCTCCTCTACATCTCTCTCATCCTCTCTCCCTCCCTCTCCATCTCCTTCTCATCTCCATCTCCATCTCCATCTCTCTCTCCTCTCCATCTCTCCATCTCTCCCATCTCATCTCTCTCTCTCATCTCTCTCTCTTCATCTCTCTCTCTCCCTCTCCATGTCTCTCTCCTCTCCATGTCTCTCTCCTCTTCATCTCTCTCTCCCTCCATCTCTCTCTCTCTCCCTCTCATATCTCTCTCTCCTCATCTCTCTCTCTTCTCCATCTCTCTCTCCATCTCTCCTCTCCTTTCCTCTCCCCTCTCCCATCTCTCTCTCCTCTCATCTCTCTCACTCTCCTCTATTATCTCTCCATCTCTCTCTCCTCTCCCTCTCATCTCTCTCTCATCTCTCCTCTCCATCTCTCTTCATCTGTCTCCTCTCCATCTCTCTCTCCTCTCCATCTCCATCTCTCTCCATCTCTCTCTCACACTCCATCTCTCTCTCTCTCCATCTCCCCATCTCCATCTCTCTCTCCCTCTCCTCTCTCTCCTCCTCTACATCTCTCTCCTCTCCATCTCTCTCCTCTCTATCTCTCTCTCCTCTCCATCTCTCTCCTCTCCATCCTCCTCCTCTCCTCTCCATCTCTCTCTCTTCTCTCCATCTCTCTCCTCTCCTCTCCATGTCTCCCCTCTCTCCTCTCCATCTCTCTCTCCCTCTCCCTCTCCATCTCTCTCCCTCTCCATCTCTCTCCCTCTCCATCTCTCTCTCCCCATCCTCTCTCCCCACATCTCTCTCTCCCCATCTCTCTCTCTCCATCTATTCTCTCTCTCTCTCCCCTCTCTCTCTCTCTCTCTCTCTCTCTCTCTCTCTCTCTCCTCTCTCTCTCCTCTCTCTCTCTCTCTCTCTCTCTCTCTCCTCTCTCTCTCCTCTCTCTCTCCTCTCTCTCTCCTCTCTCTCTCTCTCCTCTCTCTCTCTCTCTCTCTCTCCTCTCTCTCTCCCTCTCTCTCTCTCTCCCTCTCTCTCCCTCTCTCTCTCTCTCTACCTTGAAGTCTCAAGCCCACCCACAAACTGTGCCAGTGCTCAAACAACTACTGTAACTCCCCTTTGTCATTCAATAGGTCAATACATGAACAGATTATTAATGAGACATCAATGCCTTTGTTCTCCTAGTTTGCTCTGCACCCCTCCCTCTACTTTCTCTCTCTCCATCTCCCCTCTCTCCTCTCCATCTCTCTCTCTCCATCTCTCTCTCTCCTCTCCATCTCTCTCTCTCCATCTCTCTCACTCCCCTGCATCTCTTCTTAGTTTGCTGATCTCCCTTCCTCTCTCCTCTCTTTCCCCATCTCATCATCTCCATCTCCCTCTCTCTTCATGTCTCTCTCTCTCCTCTCCATCTTTCTCTCTCTCCTTCACTCTCTCTTCCTTTCCTCTGTCTCATCCCTCTATCTCATCTCTCTCCTCTCATCTCTCTCTCCTCTCATCCCTCTCCTCTGTCACCATATCTTAAATACCTCCTGTCCTCTCCATTATCTCTCTATCTCATCTCTCTCTCTGTCTCACATCTCCTCTCCTCTCTATTCTCCCTCTCTCTCTGTCTCTCTCCTCCTTCTCTCTCTCTCACTCTCATCTCTCCTCTCATTCCCTCTCCTCTCCATCTCCCTCTCTCCTCTCCATCTCTCTCTCTCCTCTACCATCTCTCTCTCTCTCATCTCTCTCTCTCCCTCTCTCCTCCCTCTCATCTCCTCTCTCTCTCTCCTGTCTCCCTCTCCTCTCCATCTCCTCTCCTCTCATCTCCTCCTCATCTCACATCCTCTCTCCTCTCCATCTCTCATCTCTCTCTCTCCTTCTTATGCTCTCTCTCCCTTCTTCCCCCTCTCTCCACTTCCTCCCTGTTCTGTATCTTTCATGCCTCAGGAAATTAAATAAATGCAGAGCACTTCTGGAGTATGGTTGCTTAGCCTTTCATTAATGGAACACCAGAATAAAATAAACATAGAGTTTTCTGACAGGATATGACACAATAATATTAACAGTGTGCCCTTTGTCTATTTTCATTATGTATGAGCTACCACAGTTCTGCCCGGGGAGGACATGGGAATAAATTAACTTAGTTTAGTAATGGAAACTTCAAAAACAGCATATCCTAAACCCTTGCAAACTGCTTGCCTGCTGGATATAACTAAGCCCACCACAATCACACCAAAAGGGCTTTGGTTCAGTTGTGATGGATCGATCACCGACGATAGACTGTTTTACAAGTAGATAATTAGTTTGAACAATGAAATTTAATTAAGTCTTTAAACATAAATATTTATAGTTTTATTTGTGAGGAGTTGTTTAATCTGCTGAAAAATGGGACTTTTAGAAATTCTGTAAAGCCTGAGCTTGTCTGGTTATCAGTGTGCCCACAAACATTCACTATTTTCACCCTCACCATCTGCAAAACCTCCCTCTTTGTGTTTCTCTTCTTCCTTCTCTTCTCCTGGTGTTTGCCAGTGTATGCCAGTTACTGCCTCATTTATTTAAGTGTGTCTATGTTTGGGAATTGGAGGTGTATTTTTGAGGTCAGTATGCAGATGAGATTGCTCAGGAAGATACAGGAAGAGCAGTGTGTATTTAAAATTGTTGTGAGAGGTGTACATTTGATATGAACTCATGGTGAAATTCATGTGTGGTGTGTGTTGTGGTTTGGAGAAGCTCTGGGAACTGTGATGACTGCAGGGGACACTGGCTGTAGATGTCGATTACTGTCTTGCTGTGAGCCTATGGATGTCGTCCACGTCCCCGATACCCGTCCCCACCCCCTCCACCCAATGCACAGACGTATTTCAATCCTAAATTATGCGTTAATGTGTGTGTGTGTTTGTGTGTGTGTGTGTGTGTGTGTGTGTGTAATAATGTTCTCTACTATATAAGAGTGCTGTTTCCTGATCTTCTCTCTTTTTTATCCAGTGCAACTTGTTAATAGCAAATATGTCATTTCTTAATTTAATTTATCGTGTTTTTTATTTGTGTATTACAGTAACAACAATTAAAGAAAGGATAAGTATGTTATTATCGATAAGGCATTGTTTCAAACTAATGATATTGATTCTAAAGTTGGGAAGTCAGAAGTTTGCTATTGGGTTTGAGTCATTGAAGCTCGTTTTCAACCACTTCACATTTCTTGTTAACAAACTATAGTTTTGGCAAGTCGGATTGGAACATCTATTTTTGTACTTTTCAAAACCTGTTAATTTGCCAACAGTATTTACAGACAGATTGTTTTCTTATAATAATTCACTGTATCCCACAATTCATATAGTTTTAAATTAATATACAAAGTTGACTGTGCCTTTAAAAAGCTTGGAAAATTTCTGAAAATGATGCCATTCAAGAAGCTTTGATAGATAAGTGACATGTTAAGTCATTCCAAATTTACATGGATGTGTTTCAATTCCTTCAAACTCGTGCCTCTTTGCTTGACATCAATGGAAAGTAAAAAGAAATCAGCCAAGACCTCAGAAGAAAAATGGTAGACCTCCACAAGTCTGTGGTTCCTTCCATGGGCATTTCCAACACCCTGGAAAATTTTCACGTTCATCTGTACAAACAATAAAAAGTATAAACACCATGGTACAAGCAGCTGTCCTTTATCCAGGAAGGAGGCATGTATGTCTCCTAGACATGGCGTACTTTAGTGCAAAAAGCTAAATCAATCCCAAGAACAACAGCAAAGGACCTTGTAGAAGATGCTGGAAGCAGGTACAAAAGTATCTATATCACAGTAAAAGAAGCAGGTACTATATCGACATAGCCCTGAAAGGCCGCTCAGCAAGGAAGAAGCCACTGCTCCAAAAAACCGCCATAAAAAAGCCAGACTAGGTTTTTGCACTGCACACATGGGGACAAAGATTGTACTGGAGAAATGTCCTCTGGTCTGATGAAACAAAAATAGAACTGTTTGGCCATAATGACCGATCGTTATGTTTGGAGGAAAGGGGGCCACTTACGGCAAGCAGAACACACATCCCAACCGTGAAGGTCGGGAGTGGCATCATCATGCTGTGGGGGGTGTCTGCTGCAGGAGGGACTGGTGCACTTCACATACAGTGGGGAAAAAAGTATTTAGTCAGCCACCAATTGTTAGCAGAGTTCTCCCACTTTAAAAAGATGAGAGGCCTGTGGGAATTTTCATCATAGGTACCATAACGTCAACTAATGAAGACAAATGTAGGAAAAATTCAGAAAATCATTTGTAGGATTTTTAATGAATTTATTTTTGCAAAATTATGGTGGAAAATAAGTATTTGGTCAATAACAAAAGTTTCTCAACTTATTTTGTATACATACCCGCTGGCAATGACACAGGTCAAACGTTTTCTGTAAGTCTTCACAAGGTTTTCACACACTGTTGCTGCAGTGTTTGGCCCATTCCTCCATGCAGATCTCCTCTAGAGCAGTGATATTTTGGGACTGTTGCTAAGCAACACGGACTTTGAACTCCCTTCAAGATTTTCTATGGGATTGAGATCTGGAGACTGGCTAGGCCATTGCTCCAGGACCTTGAAATGCCTCTCTACGAAGCCACGTTCGGGTGGTGTGTTTGGGATCATTGACATGCTGAAAGACCCAGCCACGTTTCATCTTCAATGCCCTTGCTGAGTGGAAGGAGGTTTTCACTCAAAATCTCACATACATGGCCCCATATCATTCGTCTTTCCTTTACACGGATCAGTCGTTCTGGTCCCTTTTGCAGAAAAACAGCCCCAAAGCGATGATGTTTCACCCCCATGCTTCACAGTAGGTATGGTGTTCTTTGGATGCAACTCAGCATTCTTTGTCCTCCAAACACGATTAGTTGAGTTTTTACCAAAAAGTTATATTTTGGTTCATCTGACCATATGACATTCTCCCAATCCTCTTCTGGATCATCCAAAGATCTAGCAAACTTCAGACGGGCCTGGACATGTACTGGCCTAACGCAGGGGAAAAGCTGCGATGCACTGAAGATTTGAGTCTATGGCGCGTAGTGTGTTACTGATGGTAGGCTTTGTTACTTGGTCCCAGTTATCTCTGCAGGTATTCACTAGGTCCCCGCGTGTGGTTCTGGGATTTTTGCTCACCTTTCTTCTTGTGGATCATTTTGACCCACGGTGAGATTTTGCGTGGAGCCCCAGATGAGGGGAGATTATCAGGTGTGATGTTTCATTTCCTAATAATTGTTCCACAGTTGATTTCTTCAAACTAAGCTGCTTTTATATTGAGATTCAGTTTCCAGCCTCCGGTGCAGGTCTACAATTTTGTTTCTGGTGTCCTTTGACAGCTCTTTTGGTCTTGGCATAGTGGAGCTTTGGAGTGTGACTGTTTGAGGTTGTGGACAGGTGTTTATATGATAACAAGTTAAACAGGTGCCATTAATACAGGTAACGAGTGGAGGACAGAGGAGCCTCTTAAAGAAGAAGTTACAGGTTGGGGAGAGCAGAAATGATGTTTGTAGGGTGACAAAACTATTTTCACTTATAATTTGCAAATAAATTATTAAAAATCTAAGGATTTTTCAGGAATTTTTTTCTCAATTTGTCTGTCATAGTTGACGTGTAACTATGATGAAAAGTACAGGCCTCTCTATCATTTTAAGTGGGAGAACTTGCAGAATGGTGGCTGACAAAATACTTTTTTTCCCCACTGTAATAGAGATATGAGGAAGGAAAATTATGTGGATATATTGAAGCAACATCTCAAGACATCAGTAGGAAGTAAAGTTGGTGTCGCAAATGGGTCTTCGAAATGGATAATGAACACAAGCATAATGTTTAAGGACAACAAAGTAAGGTATTGGAGTGGATACAAAGCCCTGAAATCTCAATCCTATAGAATATTTGGTGGGGCAGAACTGAAAACGTGGTGCGAGCAAGTGAGGGCCTACAAACCTGACTCAGTTACACCAGCTCTGTCAGGAGTGAATGGGTCAAAATTCACCCAACTTGCAGGGAAGCTTGGGAGAAAAAAACTGCACAATAAGTGCAGTGCTACATGCTTCAAAGAGGGGAGTAGTTAGTTAAAAGTAGGTGGAAAAGAGTTGGAGCGCAGGGAGGGGATGACATGGGGAGAGGAGGAAGAGAATAAAAGGAAGTTAGTTTTTTTATTCTTTATCCTTTCAGGCCAGCATAAGTAAGATGCTATATTGCTAATAGCTGTAGCACACTAGCAGCAGAGTAGTATAGGTAGTTAGATGTAATTGGGAAGATTTTAAGTAATTTGTTAACATCTCATCTTTTTTTGCCGTTGGGCTGTGTGAATGAATCACGCAGGCGGAAGAGTTGATGGGGATTTATGAGAAGCTTCATTTATTTAACCTCGATCACTCTTGGCCTCGCTGGTTTTTAGAGTGGTGTGTGTATTTGTGTGTGTGTGTGTGTGTGGTGTTATCAGGCAGGCGTTTGCTGCTCCTGCTTCCAGTTTGCTAATTTGTGAAACACCAGGCAGAAATTGCAAGTGCACACCGGGTCCTCTTTTGGTGTTGCACTTTGAAAGGACCCCTGCTCTGTGTCTCAGTGGTGTTGGAATGGTGTTGTGGCCCTTCACTGGAGACTCCTTGATGCTCCCGATTTTTCCAACTGAGGTGATATGTGGGTAGGACTCTCTTTGATGCTCCCGATTTTTTCAACTGAGTGTGATAACGGATCAGTTAAAGTTATTATTTTTAATTAAAATATGTTTAAACACCGAAAGATGATTCATTTGAAAATCTGGAAAGGATACCAAGGTGTTTCATTTAGGATTATTATAGAAAGGTGGTAGTGAGACCAAATTTAAACATTTGCCTTGAGACTGCCAACTAACCCGAAACCTTATTTGTTAGCCTATTTCAGATACAGTAAACACACTAAGCATCCTTGACAAGTTTTTTTATCCGGAGTTTACAGAAGCGTGTAGTTAATTGGGCGGTATTCAAATATTCACTGCATTGGCCTGTAGGATATTTTTGCATGAGGTGTGTCTAGAGTATATGTCTGGGAGTTTCTTGGCAAAAATAAATAAATCTCCCCTAGATGGATTTCTGATGTCGACTGGAATACACACTAAAAAAAAACGAGAGAGAGAGAGAGAGAGAGAGAGAGAGAGAGAGAGAGGAGAGAGAGAGAGAGAGAGAAGAGAGAGAGAGAGAGAGAGAGAGAGAGAGAGAGAGAGAGAGAGAGAGAGAGAGAGAGAGAGAGAGAGAGAGAGAGAGAGAGAGAGAGAGAGAGAGAGAGAGAGAGAGAGAGAGAGAGAGAGAGAGAGATATCCAGTATTTGTTAATGGCGTGAGTGCCAAGCTTTTGTTTGCAGCTCTGTTGTTGATTGATTAATTGACTCATTACTTTGCTAGTGAATGTGTACAGTAGATAGATTGTTGCCGGGTTTTGAGCTGCTCTGAATGAAAGCAGCCTTATTTAGCTGAATTGAACAGCACCAAAGCTTGCTTGTTTTTTCTTTCTTTTTCTGAATAGCCCATTGCCTCTGCTACTTTAGCTCCTAATTATTTTCTTGTCTTTTTTATGGTATAATGAGAAAATCGATCTCAATTTTCCCCTTTCCCCCAACCAAAACTCAGTGAAGTTTTTGTGGATTATTAATTTCCTTTGTGGATTTTCTTTCAAATGAATGCCCACTATATAATCACAGAGTTTGGTTCCACCCTTTACAAAGTAGGTCATACTGTAGCAAGCTTTGTGTGTAGAAGCTTTGTGTTCGTTCGTGCCCACACAACACACACATACATACGCACGCACGCTACACACACACATACTACTAGTTAGCTCCATTAGTCTCCTGTTGTGATGCATAGGGTGTTTATTGGATAACAAATGTACTATTTATTACTGCATCCCTAGAGAGGATCACAGAGAGATGAAATAGCCTCACCATGCGTCTGATCACACACACATACATACACACGCACACACGCACATACACACACACACCAGGGGAATTAAATCTACAGCACGGAAGCCAGGGTTGTGTGCGTGTTTGTGTGTTTGTCCTGGTGTCTCTCTCTCCCATCCTCTTGGTCTTTGAGTGCAGACACAGCATGTGGGTCGTTCAACCACTTCGGTGCCTTTTGAGATGTGTAACGTGGTGGAAAAAAACCGATTTCCAACAAGCTCTCAGCAGTCTCACTTCAGACATTCATCCATGTTCTCCAAATGTCGGTGTTTTTGCTGCCGCTGCTCTGTTTCATCTCCATGTCTCCACATTTTGAAGTTACGGGTTAAGTTTAGGCACTCATTCCAGATTGGTTAAGGTCAGTGGCGATTTTAGCATGTAAATCTTGGTGGGGCAAACAAAAAATTAAAAATTGGGTATTCAAATGCCAGCAAAGCCACTACACAACACAACACTAAACAATACATTAATTGCACTATAACGGTGACAAATGGTGCCCACAAACTGTTAGGGCCTACATAAAGCTGTCCCAACAGCAGAGTCCCAACAGCAGTCCCAACACCTTACCACTACTACACCTGGCTATCAGCAGAGCCTTGTCTGGCAGCGAAACAGTTCATTCAGCCTCTATTACTGCCTTTAAAAAAACATAGCTGATATGGCTGACTTGCTTAAACAAATGTGGTTTCTACTGACAATTGAGATGTACAGACTATGGCATAAGGAGACGACAAGTGGATAAGAGGCAATCCGTAATTTTGATTAAGACTTTAATGAGCGAGCTAGGATGGACATAGTCAATATAACTATTTGTTCAGCACTTTTGAAAATGTGCAGCGACAGAATTCAGAACATGGACCGTTCTTACAGTGTTCTCCCTGTACACCAAGTCAGAACCGTAGGATAAATAAAGGGGGCATATAAGCAGACAATGAAAGCTCTTACAACATTTAAATATTCTCTAAAACAGGTTATAGGCTACATGTGCACCACCAAGTCAGAACAGTAGTTGAAATTAAGAGGGGAAAATAGACCAAATTATTAGGGTGAGGCACATGGGCTACTAACAGCTTACACTTAGTATTACTTTCTTAGCTACAGTATATCTTCCTGGCATATTACATAATTTATGCAGCAGCATACAATACATTTTTGGACTCACCTTGTTGTGCTGACTTGAGCAGGAAGGTGGCGCGGCGGTCCTTCGGGGGCAAATTTTGTCATCAAACTTTGTCATCAAAGTCTGGCATTCTCTGGATTTATGGTGCTTTCAAGACAACTGGGAACTCTGGAAAAAAAACAAGGTCGAATCATGAAGATTTCAGTGATCTTCAGGTCGTAGCTCTAGAAAGAGGCCTGAGATCAAAATTGAATAAAATAAAAAATAAAAAATTAAGAGGCCCGAGTTCCCAACTTACAATTCCGAGTTGGATGACGGTTCAAAACGTATTTTCCCAGTCGATTTCCCAGGTCTGAGTTAACAGTTGTTTTGAGCGCGGCAGAAATTCATTGACAGCATGGCCAATGTTGAATGTTTTTAATTTTTAGCTTGGAAAAGAGACCCTTAAACCCAGAATTGGGACCACACACATACTCCACTGAAAAGCAGGCTAGTGAATGCTTTGCAATGCTTGCAGCTAGCCACTGATTCCTTCCAAACCACTCATTGTTGAATTTGCGATTGCCAACTTGTTGTGTAATGTTTATGTCCAATGGCCGATGAGCACCGATACATTTTATCTATAATTTCTCTTCATTATTTATCTTCATATGACAAGGATTAAAAAGGATTTGCCAGTAGATTGTCGACTTGATTCATGATGATGACTGCTAGCTAAGATTTTGAAAGTATGATGTTGACATGATCAGTCCAATCAAAGCTACTGTAGATATAACGTGATTTGACGTAATTTTATCTGTGGCCAATGACCTTGAGCCTTCTTGGATTAGCACTTCTAATGTAACTCTATGGCAACAGCGCAAGGGGCTTGAATTTTCGAGCTCTACCCTTAGATCTGGTAGTGACGTAGTGTCCACATGAGTGACAGAACACTGAGCCAATCACTGTGCAACTAGAGAACATAACCAACCCCTACGTTCCGTATTTTCTGCTGGCTGCCCCACCACCTCAGAAAGCACTGAGCTAGGCTGAAACACCTGCATTTTGGAGATGCCTTACTCAAGAAAGCAAAAAAGAGACTGTGTTTGTATGCGGCTTTATTAACTCAATGTTTAAAAAAAAATTTTTATTACATTGCTTGCAAACTGATTAACTGATTAATGCCAAAATAACATGCAAAACAGGCAACCCTGTTTTTAGCTTAAAATGTGGGGCTCAAAACAGGTGGGGCTCAACCCATTCAGTTTTCCACCACAAAACACCAGAATATTTCCAAAAAGAGTAGAACCAGTTCACCTGCTTTTACACTATGATTTGAGTATTAGATTTTTTATGTTCCTTTAAAAAATAATTGTAAAACAGGAATTGTTTAACCACGTTAAAACGAGACATCAGTTGACGTAACAGGGTTAACCTTAAAATGAGAGGCAGGTTATTTTTTTGTTCTAATGAATGACTAATCACATGAAATAAATAATAATCTTCAGAAATGACTTTGTCAAAGCAACAAAAAATAACTAGGGCTTTACATTGACGGTGAAAACTTGGACAAATGTTGGGTTAAGTGGGTTAAAATCTTCTTAGAAGTCACAGAAGGTGCGCGAAGGGACATGTCAAAATGCTGAATTTTGGCACTTTAGCAAGTCTTTATTCACATTTAATGTTTTTGTTGAATTCTCAATGTGGTCCGTATTAAAAGGGCACTTATTTTAATGTAACAGGCCTTTAAATTCAATATTGGTGCACTATTTCTACTTCCACTCATTTTGTGGAACGACCCATGTGTTGCAACAGCACCCTGCTGATCAATTACATTTCTCTCCTCTCTCTCACACTCTCTCCTTCTCTCGTTGAACGTCCAGGCCTCCCTCCTCCTTCCCCTCTCTTCTCTCCATCTCTCTACCCTTATTGCTCTCATTCCCTCATCTCCCTCCCTACCTCTGTCTCTGATGGCCTCTCTCTCTATCTCTCCTTCTTTTTAATCCTCAATAAGGAACGCAGACTGTACAGCAGTATACAAGGTCTGAGTGGCGTGAGCAATGATGGAGCTGTGTGTGTGTTATTTGTGTGAGTGTGTTGTTTGTGTGAGTGTGTTGTTTGTGTGTATTATTGTGTCTCCTCTGTGTTGTGTTCAGGCTGGCTGACCCTCCTCAGGCACAGTATCATATAATGAATGTTACACCATGTCATACCTGCTCTAATCGCCTCTACCACCCCTAAGCTACTCACTGTGATTACACCACTTTCATGGCTGGAGCTTGTGTGTATGTACAGTGGGGAGAACAAGTATTTGATACACTGCCCGATTTTGCATGTTTCCCTACTTACAAAGCATGTAGAGGTCTGTAATTTTCAAAAATCCAGAAAATCACATTGTATGATTTTTAAGTAATTAATTTGCATTTTATTGCATGACATAAGTATTTGATCACCTACCAACCAATAAGAATTCCGGCTCTCACAGACCTGTTAGTTTTTCTTTAAGAAGCCCTCCTGTTCTCCACTCATTACCTATATTAACTGCACCTGTTTGAACTCGTTACCTGTATAAAAGACACCTGTCCACACACTCAATCAAACAGACTCCAACCTCTCCACAATGGCCAAGACCAGAGAGCTGTGTAAGGACATCAGGCATAAAATTGTAGACCTGCACAAGGCTGGGATGGGGTACAGGACAATAGGCAAGCAGCTTGGTGAGAAGGCAACTGTCACGATCGTCTGAAGGAGGAGACCAATGCGCAGCGTTGCGAGTGAACATGATGACTTTATTAACTTAAAGCAACCACGAAGAAAACAACAAATGACGATCCGTGAAGTTCTATACTGAATACTACTAACAGCAACAAAGAAACAATAACCCACAACACAAAGGAGAAAACACACAGAATATATATGGCTCCCAATCAGAGATAACGAGCCGACAGCTGACACTCGTTACCTCTGATTGGGAGTCATCGACCAATCACCACATGACACAAACAAAATGAAACTCACCCATCCCCAACACCACCAAATGAAATACACCCAAACACAAGAAAATGACCAACCCTGGCTCAATATAAACGTCCATAGAGCCAGAGTGTTACAGTACCCCCCCCTAAAGGTGCGAACTCCGGGCGCACCAACATCAGGACTAGGGGAGGGTCTGGGTGGGCGTCTGTCCATGGTGGCGGCTCTGGCCCCGGTCGTGATCCCCACCCCACCACAGTCACAACCTGCTTCGGTAGCCTCCTCCCAATGACCACCCTCCACCTAACCCCACCTGGACTAAGGGGCAACCCCGGACTAAGGGGCAGCATCGGCCTAAGGGGCAGCACCGGGCTAAGGGGCAGTACCGGACTACGGGGCAGCACTGGGCTAAGGGGCGGCACCGACTCAGGGGCAGCACCGGACTAAGGGGGCAGCACCGGGCTAAAGGGCAGCACCGGGCCAAGGGGCATCACCTGACTAGATGGCGGATCCTGGCTGGCTGGCTCTGGCGGATCCTGGCGGGACGGCTCTGGCGGATCCTGGCGGGGACGGCTCTGGCGGATCCTGGCGGGACGGCTCTGGCGATCCTGGCGGGACGGCTCTGGCGGATCCTGGCGGGACGGCTCTGGCGGATCCAGGCTGGACGGCTCTGGCGGATCCTGGCTGGACGGCTCTGGCGGATCCTGGCTGGACGGCTCTGGCGGATCCTGGCTAGACGGCTCTGGCGGATCCTGGCTAGACGGCTCTGGCGGATCCTGGCTAGACAGGCTCTGGCGGATCCTGGCTAGACGGCTCTGGCGGATCCTGGCTGGACGGCTCTGGCGGATCCTGGCTGGACGGCTCTGGCGGATCCTGGCTGGACGGCTCTGGCGGATCCTGGCTGGACGGCTCTGGCGGATCCTGGCGGGGACGGCTCTGGCGGATCCTGGCGGGACGGCTCTGGCGGATCCTGGCGGGACGGCTCTCGGCGGATCCTGGCGGGACGGCTCTGGCGGATCCTGGCTGGACGGCTCTGGCGGATCCTGGCTGGACGGGCTCTGGCGGATCCTGGCTAGACGGCTCTGGCGGATCCCGGCTGGGACGGCTCTGGCCCGGATCCCGGCGGGGACGCTCTGGCGGATCCAGGCTGGACGGCTCTGGCGGACCCCCTGGCTGGACGGCTCTGGCGGACCCCTGGCTGGACGGGCTCTGGCGGATCCTGGCTGGACGGCTCTGGCGGATCTGGCTGGCTGACGGATCTGGCTGCTCGTGGCTGGCTGACGGATCTGGCTGCTCATGGCTGGCTAAGATCTGGCTGCTCTTGGCTGGCTGAGATCTGGCTGCTCATGGCTGGCTGGACGGATCTGGCTGCTCATGGCTGGCTGACGGATCTGGCTGCTCGTGGCTAGCTGGACGGATCTGGCTGCTCATGGCTGGCTGACGGATCTGGCTGCTCATGGCTGGCTGACGGATCTGGCTGCTCATGGCTGGCTGACGGATCTGGCTGCTCATGGCTGGCTGACGGATCTGGCTGCTCATGGCTGGCTGAGGATCTGGCTGCTCATGGCTGGCTGACGGATCTGGCTGCTCGTGGCTGGCTGACGGGTCTGGCTGCTCGTGGCTGGCTGGACGGGTCTGGCTGCTCATGGCTGGCTGACGGATCTGGCTGCTCATGGCTGGCTGACGGATCTGGCTGCCCATGGCTGGCTGACGGATCTAGCTGCTCGTGGCTGGCTAATGGATCTGGCTGCTCATGGCTGGCTGGACGGGTCTGGCTGCTCATGGCTGGCTGACGGATCTGGCTGCTCTGGCATGGCTGACGGATCTGGCTGCTCATGGCTGGCTAACGGGTCTGGCTGCTCATGGCTGGCTGATGGTGCTGGCTGGGCGGCGTAGCGGTGGAGGCGGACCCCAGCCTCGGATTGCAGTCATCACCTCCAGCAGGATGGCTCCCATCCGCGATGAGCCGCTCCTGCCGGGTCACGAACTTCGAGCCTCCAGTCCAGCATAGGCTGCGTCGGCTCCTGCTGATTCCATAGCAGGTGTATGATTCTGTCTGGCGGACGGCTCTGAAGGCTCATGGCAGACGGACGGCTTTTGCAGGCTCAGTACAGACGGGGCGGCTTATGCAGCGCTTGGCAGACGGGCAGTTCAGGACGCCCCTAGGGCAGACGGCAGACTCTGGCCGGCTGGCGACGCACATCGTGGACCTGGTGCGTGGAGTAGGAACAGACCGGTCCGTACCGGAACACCCACCACTGGCCTTAACTGGGGATCAAGAACGGACCGGACCAGACTGGGAACACACTTCAGTCTCTCATGCCGTGCCACAACAACTTCCCTCCTTCCACTGCCAATGGCTCCCGTACTCCGTTAGCCTTCTCTCCTTTTCTCCCTGTGGCAGCCTCCTGCTGCCCAGCTGCCCTCCATGTGCCCCCCAAAAATTTCTTGGGGTTGCCTCTCTTCCACGGGCTTCCAGCCTCGCCTTCGCGCTGCCTCCTCGTACCACCTCCTCTCGGCTTTGGCTGCCTCCAGCTCTTCACGAGGGAGGCGATATTCTCCCGGTTGTGCCCAAGGATCCTTTCCGTCCAATAACTCTTCCCATGTCCCGACCTTAGGAGGCGTCCATAACTCCTGTGTAGGTAGGTCCTGTTGCCGCTTGTTACGCTGCTTGGTCCTTTTGTGGTGGGTTATTCTGTCATGATCGTCTGAAGGAGCGGACCAATACGCAGCGCGTGGAGTGAACATGATGACTTTATTTAATTAAAGCAACCACGAAAAAAACAACAAATGACGATACGTGAAGTCCTCTGTGACACCGACAGAACATACAACACTGGAACAATAACCCACAAAACAAAGGAGAAAACACACAGAATATATATGGCTCCCAATCGGAGGTAACGAGTGTCAGCTGTCGGCTCGTTATCTCTGATTGGGAGCCATATATATTCTGTGTGTTTTCTCCTTTGTTTTGTGGGTTATTGTTCCAGTGTTGTATGTTCTGTCGGTGTCACAGAGGACTTCACGTATCGTCATTTGTTGTTTTTTTTCGTGGTTGCTTTAATTAAACAAAGTCATCATGTTCACTCCACGCGCTGCTATTGGTCCGCTCCTTCAGACGATCATGACAGCAACAACTGTTGGCGCAATTATTAGAAAATGGAAGAAGTTCAAGATGACGGTCAATCACCCTCGGTCTGGGGCTCCATGCAAGATCTCACCTCGTGGGGCATCAATGATCATGAGGAAGGTGAGGGATCAGCCCAGAACTACACGGCAGGACCTGGTCAATGACCTGAAGAGAGCTGGGACCACAGTCTCAAAGAAAACCAATAGTAACACACTACGCCGTCATGGATTAAAATCCTGCAGCGCACGCAAGGTCCCCCTGCTCAAGCCAGCGCATGTCCAGGCCCGTCTGAAGTTTGCTAATGACCATCTGGATGATCCAGAGGAGGAATGGGAGAAGGTCATGTGGTTTGATGAGACAAAAATAGAGCTTTTTGGTCTAAATTCCACTCGCCATGTTTGGAGGAAGAAGAAGGATGAGTACAACCCCAAGAACACCATCCCAACCGTGAAGCATGGAGGTGGAAACATCATTCTTTGGGGATGCTTTTCTGCAAAGGGGACAGGACGACTGCACCGTATTGAGGGGAGGATGGATGGGGCCATGTATCGCGAGATCTTGGCCAACAACCTCCTTCCCTCAGTAAGAGCATTGAAGATGGGTCGTGGCTGGGTCTTCCAGCATGACAATGACCCGAAACACACAGCCAGGGCAACTAAGGAGTGGCTCCGTAAGAAGCATCTCAAGGTCCTGGAGTGGCCTAGCCAGTCTCCAGACCTGAACCCAATATAAAATCTTTGGAGGGAGCTGAAAGTCCGTATTGCCCAGCGACAGCCCCGAAACCTGAAGGATCTGGAGAAGGTCTGTATGGAGGAGTGGGCCAAAATCCCTGCTGCAGTGTGTGCAAACCTGGTCAAGACCTACAGGAAACGTATGATCTCTGTAATTGCAAACAAAGGTTTCTGTACCAAATATTAAGTTCTGCTTTTCTGATGTATCAAATACTTATGTCATGCAATAAAATGCTAATTAATTACTTAAAAATCATACATTGTGATTTTCTGGATTTTTGTTTTAGATTCCGTCTCTCACAGGTGAAGTGTACCTATGATATAAATTACAGACCTCTACATTTGTAAGTAAGTAGGAAAACCTGCAAAATCGGCAGTGTATCAAATACTTGTTCTCCCCACTGTATCTGTGTGAATATGGGTGTGTGTGTATCTATGTGTGTGCGCTCGCATGCGTGCGTGTGTGTGTTTGAGAGAGAGGGTGTGTGTGTATGTGTACCTACACTATGTGTGTCTAGGTTTGTTAGCATTTTCCCTCATCCCAATTTCTGCCAATATACAGTACTGTATATCTTCCCTCTGAACAGCTTGGGATTATACACTGACTATACCAAACATTAAACACACCTTCCTAATATTGAGTTGCACCACCTTTTGCCCTCAGAACAGCCTCAATTCGTCAGGGCATGGACTCTACAAGGAGTCGAAAGCATTCCACAGGGATCCTGGCCCATTTTGACTCCAAAGCTTCCCACAGTTGTCAAGTTGGCTGGATGTCCTTTGGGTGGTAGACCATTCTTGATACACACAGGAAACTGTTGAGTGTGAAAAACCCAGCAGCGTTGCAGTTCTCTACACAAACTGGTGCTCCTGGCACCTACTACCATACTCCGTTCAAAGGCATTTACATTTTTTGTCTTGCCCATTCACCCTCTGAATGGCACACATACACAATCCATGTCTCGATTGTCTCAAGGCTTAAAAACCCTTATTTAACCTGTCTCTTCCCGTTCATCTACACTGATTGAAGTGGATTTAACAAGTGACATCAATAAAGGATCATAGCTTTCACCTGGATTCACCTGGTCAGTCTATGTGATGGAAAGAGCAGGTGTTCTTAATATTTTGTATACTCAGTGTAAATAATAATAATAATAATAGATTTAACTTTAATAGCGCTTTTATTACAATCTCAAAGCGCTTTAAGCAGCACCAACAACAAAAAAGACATGCAATTTCGAAAAAACCTAAATAAGTAGCTAGAGTAGAGGCAGTTCAGAGATGAATCGGAGGGGGGATCAAATCCAGGGGGTTTCAGACTTGTCCAGAGCCGTGGTGTTTCTAAAAATCTAACAAGATATTTACGTTTCCCATTCATTCATTCTAAATACTGCATGAAATTGATTATTGTCATGAAGCTCTGCAAAACAACAACAAAAAGTAATTAAAGTTAAAATTGCTTGAGCGCTAGTGCCTCAGTCTGTTTCTTAGACAGGTGTCAAAATGACAAGGTTTAGGTTGAAAAATGGCTTCTGTGCATGTTTTGTTTTAGCCCCGGGTTGCCGTGGTTACACTGACTGGCCTGTTGTGGTTTGTTTTCTATTTTTCTCCTCCCTGCACGGCCCATGATGCACTGTTCTTAGTCACGGCTATGACACTCGCACAATCCGGGCTTCTCGCCGCAACAAGCTAAACTGACGAGGCAAGGTTTTTCATGAGTGTGTTTCCTTCACTGGAATTGGAAGCATTTTATTATATGGCCCAGGGGTCCAAAACACTGGGTTTGGGAGTAAACACACACACAAGCGTATGCACACACACGCGCACACACACGCACACACAGAGACACACACATGCACACACACAGAAATCGTTTTTATATTCCCTGCCTTCTCCCTGGGTATAACAGCACTATGGATTTGCAATATTTGAGTTGAAGTGTGTGACGCAAGTGTGTGGTCTGATACCAAGATTCCTCACCAAGCCTGTATGCATTTTAGACTGAATGCTGAGTATGTCACAAAATGTATAAAAAGAATACAAGCGTTGGTGAATCCCTTGACAGTTCGGATCCTGCTTCACATTAAGACCCTTTCAAGGCTTCCATAGACAGCGGAACAAGGGGATGGAGGGAGGGCGGGAGGGACTGAGAGAGGGACTCATCTTTGTGTAACTCATCTGTCCTTGTCACACAGCAGGGTTTTATTTCAACAGCTCCAAATCTTTGTCCCAAATGGCACCCTTTCCGGGTCTTACTAATCACCTCAAACAACCACAAACAACCATAAACAGGTACCCCAAACAAGCACAAACAAACCATAAACAAGCACAAACAAGCACAAACACGTACCCCAAACAAGCACAAACACATACCCCAAACAACCACAAAAACGTACCCCAAACAACCACAAACAGGTACCCCAAAGTACCCCAAAGACAATATCTTCTTACCCAGTATCCACCCTCAGATCAAACACAAACTCAGACGGCTGATTCAGATTTAGCTGGCTTTAGATACTTACAATAGTCTATCCACTCAGAAATCGACTGTTTGGAATTATGCATTTTTGGGGTGATTAGTAGGACCATCAGACTTAATTGATTATATCCAACTGGCCCTGGGGGGTTACAGTTAAAACATCCCCCCTTTCTTTCTCTCTCTCTCTCTCACTCTCCCTCCATCCTGCCATCCCCCTCCTCTTTCTCTAAGGCTGCAGAATCACTCCAAGACTACTCACAGATCTATTTCTAACCCTCTCTCGTCTTCTAGACTTTTCTATATGAGAGCCTGTTTTAAATAGTGAAAAGAAAAACAGAGAGAAAAAGGGATTGGGTAGCAAAAACATGACAGTCTACCCTGAGAGGGATGCAGGGATGGGAGAGGAGAGGAGAGGCAGTGGGCGTCACGATGGCCCTAGGCAGGCAGAATGCAGCAGTGGAGGAGAGGAGGAGAGGAGAGTTCTGAGTGCAGTGCAAGCCCAGACTTTAATATGGTTCAATGTAGACCACGGTTATCTAACACAACCTAGTCTAGCCTAGTTTAAGTCTAGCCTAGTTTCCCATACCAGTCTCACCAAGCCTAGCAAGTGCAAATCCATCACAGTCCAACAAAGCTTGGCCGCACAATCAAACAGTGGCAAATGCCCACACAGCATAGCAGCACAGTTCAGTCAAACTCTTTACACTGTCCACTGCCTTGCTGTAGGCCTAGACAGAGGTGTGTCCTGTCAACACTGTGAGTGATTTATATTAAAGAATTCATGAGTTTGTGTTTATATCCCATGTGTATATGTGTAGATGCCCACAGTCAGCTGTCACTGCCTATAACAGAACTCCATGTCAACCTCACTCCATGTCAACCTTGTCCAGAGGTGAACTTATATTGACAGAGGTCGCCCGATATCAAAAGTAATATCCTCTGTGGCCATACGTTATACATGATGTGTGTTGCAGCTGGCAGGATGCCAGTGTTAGTCAATGCCAGGGAATTCAATACAGTTTTGATTGGCACATATGCACCCATTCACCCATGCACGCACACAGACACACACACACAAACACACACACACACACATTCCATAGTTCTCCTCTGTAAGTCACGACTGGTTGAACGCTGGTGCTGTGTTGTGTTTCAGGTCACACTTGACAATTGAAATTGCTGTTATGCATACAGTGACGTGAATGACATAGCACATCATGCAAACAGCTGCCAAAACAACTCACATTAGATGACTCCATGCTGTCATGATAATAATACATAATTATTTGGTGGGTGTTTGAATTTGTCCTTTTTCACACATGTACAAGTGTGTATTATACACGTGTAAATTGAAATAGTTTTTTTGCAAATTCCAACCACCCCCGAGACACCCTCGGAGAGTGGGGTCACGGCCAGGGTTAGCGATTATCAAAGGCGACCCTGAAACAATTACGATTACGTGCCTTGCTCAAAGGCACATCGGCAGATTTGTTCACATTGTTGGCTCGGGGATTCGAACTAGCAACATTTTGGTTACTGGCCCAACACTCTGATTGCTAGGCTACCTGCCGCCTATGCCGTGAAGCAGAATGCAAGCCGGACATGGATAAAATAATACTAAACAGTTACTGCAAGTTGATCATTAAGGACTACAGATGACGCCATCATACTTGGGTGTATCAACCCTTAAAGATACAGTACTCAATAATCCTTAACAGAGATGGCTATTGAGTTCTATTGGTGAGGAGATCAGGATGGGGTGCAAACTAAACCAAGCACACACACACACACACCACAAAGGCCTATAAATGTGCTCCATCTTGCACGCGGGGGTCTGATACTGTTTGTTATCGTGTGTCATTGAGATTATAACCCATGAGAGCAGGCGTTTAAAGGAAATCAATAAAGGTCATCAATAATGTATTATGTTAGTTTAGAATTACGTCAATCAAGCCTTATCAAACAGGTTCAGCATGTTTTTCTGCTTATTCAAAGAGAACAAAGCCGTATCCATTGGTTATACATCAAATGTGTTGCATCAAGTGTTCAGAGTCACATTTTTTACATCTCTGTCGCTCTGTTTTCAAATCAGCAATCTCTCTCTGTAGTAAAAAAAATAATTAAATTGAGAAAGAAAGAAAGACAGAGAGATAGCGAGAGACAGAAAGTGAGGAACAGAGTGGAGAAGAGGGAGAAAGAGAGAGGGAGAGAGGCAGATAGAAATATACAAAAATTACAAGGAGAGAGATACAGAGGGTGAGAGAGAGAAAGAGAGAGAGAGCAATAGGGAGAGCGAGGCAGATAGAGAGAAAAGAGAGACAGAGAGAGATACATATAGAGTGAGAGAGAGAGAAACAGAGAGAGAGGCACAGACAGCGTGAGACTCTCAGATCTCTCTCCCTCTTATAATGAACAGTTTGTCCAGAAATGAATGCGTTTCAAGGCCGCGATCAGAACAGCAGCAGGGCTCAACAGTGGGTGGTGGACCAAATTAACTTGCTGTGTGTTTCTACCTGCAATGTGTGTAGTAGGTGTGTGTGTGTGTGTGTATCGTGTGCAGTCTTTAGCATAGTATTAGCCTGTGTGTCTGACTGTACAGTGAGGGAAAAAAGTATTTGATCCCCTGCTGATTTTGTACGTTTGCCCACTGACAAAGAAATGATCAGTCTATAATTTTAATGGTAGGTTTATTTGAACAGTGAGATACAGAATAACAACAAAAAAATCCAGAAAAATGCATGTCAAAAATGTTATGAATTGATTTGCATTTTAATGAGGGAAATAAGTATTTCACCCCTCTGCAAAACATGACTTAGTACTTGGTGGCAAAACCCTTTTTGGCAATCACAGAGGTCAGACGTTTCTTGTAGTTGGCCACCAGGTTTGCACACACATCTCAGGAGGGATTTTGTCCCACTCCTCTTTGCAGATCTTCTCCAAGTCATTAAGGTTTCGAGCCTGACGCTTTGGCAACTCGAACCTTCAGCTCCCTCCACAGATTTTATATGGGATTAAGGTCTGGAGACTGGCTAGGCCACTCCAGGACCTTAATGTGCTTCTTCTTGAGCCACTCCTTTGTTGCCTTGGCCAAGTGTTTTGGGTCATTGTCATGCTGGAATACCCATCCAGCATTTTCAATGCCCTGGCTGAGGGAAGGAGGTTCTCACCCAAGATTTGACGGTACATGGCCCCGTCCATCGTCCCTTTGATGCGGTGAAGTTGTCCTGTCCCCTTAGCAGAAAAACACCCCCAAAGCATAATGTTTCCACCTGAATGTTTGAAGGTGGGGATGGTGTTCTTGGGGTCATAGGCAGCATTCCTCCTCCTCTAAACCTGGTGAATTGAATTGATGCCAAAGAGCTCCATTTTGGTCTCATCTGACCACAACACTTTCACCCAGTTCTCCTCTGAATCATTCAGATGTTCATTGGCAAACTTCAGACGGGCATGTATATGTGCTTTCTTGAGCAGGGGGACCTTGCGGGCGCTGCAGAATTTCAGTCCTTCACGGCGTAGTGTGTTACCAATTGTTTTCTTGGTGACTATGGTCCCAGCTGCCTTGAGATCATTGACAAGATCCTCCCATGTAGTTCTGGGCTGATTCCTCACCGTTCTCATGATCATTGCAACTCCACGAGGTGAGATCTTGCATGGAGCCCCAGGCCGAGGGAGATTGAGAGTTATTTTGTTTCTTCCATTTGCGAATAATCGCACCAACTGTTGTCCCCTTCTCACCAAGCTGCTTGGCGATGGTCTTGTAGCCCATTCCAGCCTTGTGTAGGTCTACAATCTTGTCCCTGACATCCTTGGAGAGCTCTTTGGTCTTGGCCATGGTGGAGAGTTTGGAATCTACGTTAATCCACCTCTGGCCTGCTAGCTCCCCTACCTCTACGGAAGCACAGTTCCCGCTCAGCCCAGTCAAAGCTATTCGCTGCTCTGGCACCCCAATGGTGGAACAAGCTCCCCCACGACGCCAGGACAGCGGAGTCACTGATCACCTTCCGGAGACACTTGAAACCCTACCTCTTTAAGGAATACCTGGAATAGTATAAAGTAATCCTTCTTCCCCCACCCCACCCATAAAAAATAAAAAATAAAAAAATAAAAAATAAAAGGTGGTTGTCCCACTGGCTATCATATGTTGAATGCACCAATTTGTAAGTTGCTCTGGATAAGAGCGTCTGCTAAATGATGTAAATGTAAATGTAAAAAAATTGAGGCTGTTCTGAGGGCAAAAGGGGGTGCAGTTCAATGTTAGGAAGGTGTTCCTAATGTTTGGTATACTCAGTGTATGTGTGTGTGTGTGTGTGTGTGTTTGTTTGTGCTTACACGTATGTGTGTATGTGCGTGCGTTTTTGTCTGAGTACCAGCTTAATTCCTTATTAGTTAACCCAATTAAACAGAACACGAGTGTGTAGGGAGCGGCGCCTGGCCCGTAGGCACGGCAACCTGCATTCTAATCACGTAATGTACCAGCTCGCAGATCGCTCGGGGGTGATCGCTGCCTCTCTTTTATTCCGGAGATATTCACAAATTAGTCTCAATTGCTCCTCCACCAATATGATGACACAATAATAAACAGACACAGGGAGAGACACAGAGACTAACGTCTTTTTATACCGTGGAGGAGGCCGCGAGTTAGTGGAATTTGATACACTGAAGTTCTCAGGTCATCCCTATTAAGATAATGCAGGCTGCTACTGCAGACTGACACACTGGGAGGGCTCATATTGACAATATTATTATGCATACCAGTACAATGCATATCTGTGGATTCTCATCCTACAGTGCCTTGCAAAAGTATTCATCCCCATTGGCATTTTTCCTATTTTGTTGCATTACAACCTGTAATTTAAATGGATTTTTATTTGGATTTCATGTAATGGACATACACAAAATAGTCAAAATTGGTGAAGTAAATTGAAAACAATAACTTTTTTCAAAACATTCTAAAAAATACATAACAGAAAAGTGGTGAGCATATGTATTCACACCCTTTGCTATGAAGCCCCTAAATAAGATCTGGTGCAACCAATTACCTTCAGAAGTCACATAATTAGTTAAATAAAGTCCACCTTTGTGCAATCTAAGTGTCACATGATCTGTCACATGATCTCAGTATATATACACCTGTTCTGAAAGGCCCCAGAGTCTGCAACACCACTAAGCAAGGGGCACCACCAAGCAAGCGGCACCATGAAGAACAAGGAGCTCTCCAAACAGGTTGTGGAGAAGTACAGATCAGGGTTGGGTTATTAAAAAATATCCAAAACTCTGAACATCCCACGGAGCACCATTAAATATATTATAAAAAAATGGAAAGAATATGGCACCACAACAAACCTGTCAAGAGAGGGCCGCCCACCAAAACTCACGGACCAGGCAAGGAGGGCATTAATCAGGGAGGCAACAGTGAAGCATGGTGGTGGCAGCATCATGCTGTGGGGATGTTATTCATCGGCAGGGACTGGGAAACTGGTCAGAATTGAAGGAATGATGGATGGCGCTAAATACAGGGATATTCTTGAGGGAAACCTGTTTCAGCGTTCCAGAGATTTGAGACTGGGACGGAGGTTCACCTTCCAGCAGGACAATGACCCTAAGCATACTGCTAAAGCAACACTTGAGTGGTTTAAGGGGAAACATTTAAATGTCTTGGAATGGCCTAGTCAAACCCCAGACCTCAATCCAATTGAGAATCTGTGGTATGACTTAAAGTTTGCTGTACACCAGCGGAACTCATCCAACTTGAAGGAGCTGGAGTAGTTTTGCCTTGAAGAATGGGCAAAAATCCCAGTGGCTAGATGTGCCAAGCTTATAGAGACATACCCCAAGAGACTTGCAGCTGTAACTGCTGCAAAAGGTGGCTCTACAAAGCATTGACTTGGGGGGGGTGAATAGTTTTGTTTTTTTGTCTTATTTGTTGTTTGTTTCACAAAAATGTTGCATCTTCAAAGTGGTAGGCATGTTGTGTACATCAAATGATACAAACCCCCAACAAATCAATTTTAATTCCAGGTTGTAAGGCAACAAAATTGGAAAAATGCCAAGGGGGGTAAATACTTTCGCAAGCCACTGTATACCCTTCAGCTATACTGGAGGGAAAGTCTACACAGTTAACCTCCTGGGGTTTCAGAGAAATCTGAAAGTAATAATATTCCCTTTATCTGTGTGTGTGTGTGTGTGTGTGTGTGTGTGTGTGTGTGTGTGTATGTGTGTGTGTGTGTGTGTGTGTGTGTGTGTGTGTGTGTCTGCATTCTGTAATGACTTGACATAACACGAGTAGTTGAGTTGCCTACACATCAAAACAAGCCTCTCTGCTCTGTCCCAGTCTTCTTCAGATTCCATTGTCCTGATTGTTCTCTCTCTCTCTCTCAATTTCAATTCAATTCAATTTAAGGGTTTTATTGGCATGGGAAACGTGTGTTAACATTGCCAAAGCAAGTGAAGTAGATAGTAAACAAAAGTGAAATAAACAATAAATATTAACAGTAAATATTACACTCAGAAGTTTCAAAAGAATAAAGACATTTCAAATGTCATATTATGTATATATACAGTGTTGTAACAATGTGCAAATAGTTAAAGTACAAATGGGAAAATAAATAAACATAAATATGGGTTGTATTTACAATGGTGTTTGTTCTTCACTGGTTGCCCTTTTCTTGTGGCAACAGGTCACAAATCTTGCAGCTGTGATGGCACACTGTGGTTTTTCACCCAGTAGATAAGGGATTTTATCAAAATTGGGTTTGTTTTCTAATTCTTTGTGGATCGCTGTAATCTGAGGGAAATATGTGTCTCTAATATGGTCATACATTTGACAGGAGGTTAGGAAGTGCAGCTCAGTTTCCACCTCATTTTGTGGGCAGTGTGCACATAGCCTGTCTTCTCTTGAGAGCCAGGTCTGCCTACAGCGGCCTTTCTCAATAGCAAGGCTATGCTCACTGAGTCTGTACATAGTCAAAGCTTTCCTTAAGTTTGGGTCAGTCACAGCGGTCAGGTATTCTGCCACTGTGTACTCTCTGTTTAGGGCCAAATAGCATTCTAGTTTGCTCTGTTTTTTTGTTTGTTCTTTCCAATGTGTCAAGTAATTCTCTTTTTGTTTTCTCATGATTTGGTTGGGTCTAGTTGTGTTGTTGTTGTTGTTGTCCTGGGGCTGTGTGGGGTCTGTTTGTGTTTGTGAACAGAGCCCCAGGACAAGCTTACTTAGGAACTAGTCTGCTGTTAATGATAATGCAGAGGATTTTCCCAAGTTTGCTGTTGACGCATATCCCACGGTAGTTATTGGGGTCAAATTTGTCTCCACTTTTGTGGATTGGGGTGATCAGTCCAGAGATGCCAGAGCTAAAGATGATGTTAAAGAGTTTAAGTATAGCTAATTGAAATTTGTGGTCTGTATATTTTATCATTTCATTGAGGATACCATCAACACCATATTACTTTTTGGGTTGGAGGGTTTGTATTTTGTCCTGTAGTTCATTCAATGTAATTGGAGAATCCAGTGGGTTCTGGTAGTCTTTAATAGTTGATTCTAAGATTTGCATTTGATCATGTATATTTTTTTGCTGTTTGTTCTCTGTTATAGGGCCAAAAAGATTGGAGAAGTGGTTTACCCATACATCTCCGTTTTGGATAGATAGCTCTTCGTGTTGTTGTTTGTTTAGTGTTTTCCAATTTTCCCAGAAGTGGTTAGAGTCTATGGATTCTTCAATTACATTGAGCTGATTTCTGACATGCTGTTCCTTCTTTTTCCGTAGTGTATTTCTGTATTGTTTTAGTGATTCACCATAGTGAAGGCGTAGGCTCAGGTTTTCTGTGTCTCTATGTTTTTGGTTGGATAGGTTTCTCAATTTCTTTCTTAGGTTTTTGCATTCTTCATCAAACCATTTATCACTGTTATTACTTTTCTTTGGTTTTCTGTTAGAGATTTTTAGATTTGATAGGGAAGCTGAGAGGTCAAATATACTGTTTAGGTTTTCTACTGCCAAGTTTACACCTTCACTATTACAGTGGAACGTTTTGTCCAGGAAGTTGTCTAGAATGGATTGAATTTGTTGTTTCCTAATTGTTTTTTGGTAGGTTTCAACACTACTTTCCTTCCATCTATAGCATTTCTTAATATTATTCAGTTCCTTTGGCTTTGATGCCTCATGATTGAGTATTGCTCTGTTCAAGTAGACTGTGATTTTGCTGTGGTCTGATAGGGGTGTCAGTGGGCTGACTGTGAATGCTCTTAGAGACTCTGGGTTGAGGTCAGTGATAAAGTATTCTACAGTACTACTGCCAAGAGATGAGCTATAGGTGTACCTACCATAGGAGTCCCCTCGAAGCCTACCATTGACTATTTACATACCCAGTGTGCGACAGAGCTGCAGGAGTCGTGACCCGTTTTTGTTGGTTATGTTGTCGTAGTTGTGCCTAGGGGGGCATATGGGGGAGGGAATGCTGTCACCTCCAGGTAGGTGTTTGTCCCCCTGTGTGCTGAGGGTGTCAGGTTCTTGTCCAGTTCTGGCATTTAGGTCGCCACAGACTAGTACATGTCCCTGGGTCTCTCTCTCTCTCTCTCTCTCTCTCTCTCTGTCTGTCTCTCTCTGTCTCTCTCTCTCTCTCTCTCTCTCTATGTCTGTCTGTCTGTCTGTCTGTCTGTCTGTCTGTCTCTATGTTTCTCTCTCTCTCTCTCTCTGTGTTCTCATTGGGGTGGTTATGCCTGTCTTTATTTCTATGTTCTGCTTCCCTCCTGTCTTTCTAAAGATACTTGTTGCCAGGTTGGTTTGTCTGACTGTTTTTCAGGTTCCTCCATTCTAATTGTTGTCTCTGTAGAAGCTGGCTAAGTGTATAACGGCCCATCCAACATGCACACAGAAACACGTAAAAAAACACAACATTGTATTGCTAATGTCTAACAACTGTTTCACTAAGAAGAGAGAGGAAACTTGAAAAATCCTGTACTGTAGGTGTAGATCATGAACAAAGGAAAAGTTTGGGACTTAAGGGGCAACTGTGATTTCCACCACAAAGGGAATGTTTGAGTTAGGCTTATCGGCTTGTCAGAGAACAAGGAGAGGTAATGGCAGACTGGCTCTAACTCAAAACGTCTAGTCATCCCCTAATCACTGCTAATGACCATAATCTCCTCCATTCAACTGGTTCTCACAAACCTTTGAGGTGATTACTGCCCTTAAACACACATCTATTTCTCTAGTGTCTATTGGAGAGACAGGGTGTTCTGTTCATCACAAATACCTCTACTTTGATAGGCTCTTTCTTAAGTCCCTCTCTCCCTCGCTCTCATCTCTCTCCGCTTTCTAAAATTATCTCATAGGCAATCGATGTCCCATTTCCCCTCTGAATTTTTTTTTTGAAGGTAGTCTCCGTGTTTGGGGAAAAATGTAGGATGACATTTTTCCCCAAACACGGAGACTACCTTCAAACAATTCCGCCGCGACTGGCACCTGTGTGCCCACAGCAGGCAGGGAAAGTAGGACGAATCCTCCTCTCTGGCTAGAGCTAGCATGGGGAGCCGGACGGCTGGGAGGAGAGAGGGGGAATGGTGAGTCAGGTAAGCCCAGGCCAAGGACAGACCTAGGACACTGTCTGTTTCTGACTAGGCCTCTGTGGAACAGCTGCTCCAGTAGACTCACATCACCCACAGTGGAGTCCTCCTCACCCACACACTGCCAGGGTGGTTCCCTTTCTGTCTCTGTCCTGATATCCCCTCTCTCTCCCTCTATCTCTCTTTCATCTCTTACTCATCTCCTTCCTTCTGCCCAACTTTCCCTCCCTCTATCCCACCTCCATCCATTCATTCCTCTCTGCCTCTATCCACCTATGTTTCTGGTCCTCTCTCACCCTATTCAAACGTCAATATTTTTGCTCAATCCCTCCCTAACTCAACTGCTATGTATGCCTTGCTGCATCCCATCCTTCCAGGGCAAGTTTTGAAAGGTTAAGGGGAAGTTGAAACATAACAAAATACATTTTTTTAAAGCGAACTTTTAATTACTCCAAGGATTTCCTTAAGACACACAGGATAGAGGGAAAGAGAAATGAATAGATGGAGGTGGGATAGAGGGAGGGATAGAGGGAGGGAGACAATATTGGGCAGAAGGAAGGAGATGAGAAAGATGAGGGGGGGGCAGAGGGTGGGGGGGTAAATGTGGGAAAAGAGCTGTGTGGTCATAGACTAGAATCAAATAGAATACCTATCATTAAGAAAAAACATCTTTATATGTTTGTTTACCTAGCTGAATCACTCATGTGGAGCAATGAGACACAATCACATTCTGACATTACACTAATAAAACCACCTTCAACATCTTCCCAATGTCAGGCTAATAGGTGTTGTGGACAGATGGATGAGTGGTCAAAGTTGGTGAGATGCACACAGCAAGCACCATGAGCAGTGGGAGAAACACTGATTGAGTGTATTGATTTGTGCACCTCCAGCATTGATAGATTCTGTGATTTTGCTGCGCCGCAGGGCTGATGCCTTAATTAAATATAAACATACAGGTAACTGCCAAAATAATGGAAACATTTGAGTAAATGAGGAATACAAATTATATTAAAAGCAGGTGCTTCCACACAGGTGTGGTTCCCGGGTTAATTAAGCAGTTAACATCCCATCATGCTTAGGGTCATGTATAAAAATGCTTGGCAGGAAATTATTTTGGCCATTATTTTGGCTACCATGGCTATGCCCCCATAGGATTACAATGCCCCCATCCACAGGGTACGAGTGGTCACTGGATGGTTTGATGAGCATGAAAACGATGTAAACCATATGCCATAGTCATCTCAGTCACCAGATCTCAACCCAATTGAACACTTATGGGAGATTCCACCACCATCAACAAAACACCAAATGATGGAATTTCTCGTGGAATAATGGCGTTGCATCCCTCCAATAGAGTTCCAGACACTTGTAGAATCTATGCCAAGGTGCATTGAAGCTGTTCTGGCTCGTGGTGCCCCAATGCACTATGCCACTTTATGTAGGTGTTTACTTTACTTTGGCAGTTACCTGTATGTTTGCCTTTACAAGCCGGGAGGAGTGAAGGGATGGGGGGATAGAGTGAGGGATGAGAGCCATTTGGGCAGGCGAGGCAGCAGCACTCAATCAATACATCACATTTCTCCTGAGCTGTCTCAAAAACAAGCTGCTTACATAAAGGTGAGGAGTGAATGAGCAAATGCATCTGGTGTTTTCCAGCTTGTTTATGTGCACGAGGGAGAGAGATAGATGGTTGAGAGAGGAAGAGAGGGAGAGGTGTGTGAATTAGAGAACATTTTTGAGTAGCAAAATAGTGTGTTTGTGTGTCTAGTGTACTTCATATGCTTGGTATTCTCTCTATCGCCGCTCTATCTGTCTCTTACTAAACTTTTCCCAAGCCCATCCTCCTTTTCCCCTTTCTTTTTACCCCTTTCCCTCTCTTCTCCTCTATAGTTTTTCTACATCTTCTCTTCTTCCATCCCCTCTCTCATTATCATGCGTGGAGCACTGGGAGATGCTTATGGAGCACTTGTTTTAATTCTGATTCATGATTCCTCTTCCTGACAGAGGTCAGATGTGCCTGTCGGGCAGACAGCTAGCTATGGGAGTGGTATTTCAGCAGCGCTGCTTGAACTGACTGCATACAGTAAGCGCAAACACACAGGAGAGATGGAGAGAGACCGATGAGAGAGAAAGAGGGAGTGAGTGCTTGCCAGAGGCTATAGCCACCCCTTTATTGAACAGGGTGAACGTGAAAGTGTGAAAGTGTCTGCACTGCACTAGACTGCAAGGTCAAGGCCAGAAGTTAAAAAAACAGTCAATGATGTCATCTTCTTCCCTACTGGTGTGAACTGTGAATCACCACTGTTTTCACTCATACTTTCCCTGAGCAGCCTGAAAAACTATTATATTCTGTGAAGATGATTGTTGTTGTTGTTGTTGTTGTTGTTGTAGATGTGTGTGTGCATGTGTGCATGGGTGTGTATATGAGTGTGTTTAGGTTTATATTGCGTAATCCACTCTGTTGTTCATTGGCAGGGTGGATAGCGAACGTGTGGTGGTGGGCTGCATTGAATTAAAAGCTCATGGCCGGGATAGGCTAATGAGTTCGCTCACACCCTGCCTCCACAGCAGGAAACGGCCTAGGGTGTGGTGGGGAATAATAATAGTAAGCCATTTAGCAGACGCTTTTATCCAAAGCGACTTAAAGTCATGCGTGCATACATATTTTTTTTTTGTGTATGGGTGGTCCCGGGGATCGAACCCACTACCTTGGCGTTACAAGCGCCGTGCTCTACCAGGTGGGACTACCTCTGGGGTGGACAGGTGGAAGGGTGTAACATGGACTGTAGGGTGCTGGGCTGGGGGCCAGAAACAGAGGCCGCAGGGAGCCAGGACTCAGCAGGACAGAACCGAAGCTATGTTCTCTAAGACTGGTCTCTACCAGAATGGAACAGAAACATTGAGAGAGGAGAATCAGCATCCTAACACCCTTGTAGGACTACAGTTGAAAATCCCTGTTTTCTTTGTGTCCATATGAAGAGTTGAATTCCAAAACCCCATTTTCAGCAATGCTGGTAAATTAGCTTTTATTGCTTCAAGAAATTATGAAAGAATGGTGTGTTTTTTCACTATCTAATCATGGTATGGTGTTGTTCAATGACAGACCTGTATTTGTTTAAAATGTATCACTTGATGGTTTCATTTCAGATCGACAAATAATCATGTATTCTTTTCAAAATGCTATATACAGTAAGGGAAAAAATTATTTGATCCCCTGCTGATTTTGTACATTTGCCCACTGACAAAGACATGATCAGTCTATAATTTTAATGGTAGGTTTATTTGAACAGTGAGAGACAGAATAACAACAAAAAAATCCAGAAAAACGCATGTCAAAAATGTTATAAATTGATTTGCATTTTAATGAGGGAAATAAGTATACTTACAAAGCATGTAGAGGTCTGTAATTTTTATCATAGGTACACTTCAACTGTGAGAGACGGAATCTAAAACAAAAATCCAGAAAATCACATTGTATGATTTTTAAGTAATTAATTTGCATTTTATTGCATGACATAAGTATTTGATCACCTACCAACCAGTAAGAATTCCGGCTCTCACAGACCTGTTAGTTTTTCTTTAAGAAGCCCTCCTGTTCTCCACTCATTACCTGTATTAACTGCACCTGTTTGAACTCGTTACCTGTATAAAAGACACCTGTCCACACACTCAATCAAACAGACTCCAACCTCTCCACAATGGCCAAGACCAGAGAGCTGTGTAAGGACATCAGGGATAAAATTGTAAACCTGCACAAGGCTAGGATGGGCTACAGGACAATAGGCAAGCAGCTTGGTGAGAAGGCAACAACTGTTGGTGCAATTATTAGAAAATGGAAGAAGTTCAAGATGAGAGTCAATCACCCTCGGTCTGGGGCTCCATGCAAGATCTCACCTCGTGGGGCATCAATGATCATGAGGAAGGTGAGGGATCAGCCCAGAACTACACGGCAGGACCTGGTCAATGACCTGAAGAGAGCTGGGACCACAGTCTCAAAGAAAACCATTAGTAACACACTACGCCGTCATGGATTAAAATCCTGCAGCGCACGCAAGGTCCCCCTGCTCAAGCCAGCGCATGTCCAGGCCCGTCTGAAGTTTGCCAATGACCATCTGGATGATCCAGAGGAGGAATGGGAGAAGGTCATGTGGCTGATGAGACAAAAATAGAGCTTTTTGGTCTAAACTCCACTCGCCGTGTTTGGAGAAAGAAGAAGGATGAGTACAACCCCAAGAACACCATCCCAACCGTGAAGCATGGAGGTGGAAACATCATTCTTTGGGGATGCTTTTCTGCAAAGGGGACAGGATGACTGCACCGTACTGAGGGGAGGATGGATGGGGCCATGTATCGCGAGATCTTGGCCAACAACCTCCTTCCCTCAGTAAGAGCATTGAAGATGGGTCGTGGCTGGGTCTTCCAGCATGACAACGACCCAAAACACACAGCCAGGGCAACTAAGGAGTGGCTCCGTAAGAAGCATCTCAAGGTCCTGGAGTGGCCTAGCCAGTCTCCAGACCTGAACCCAATAGAAAATCTTTGGAGGGAGCTGAAAGTCTGTATTGCCCAGCGACACCCTGAAACCTGAAGGATCTGGAGAATGTCTGTATGGAGGAGTGGGCCAAAATCCCTGCTGCAGTGTGTGCAAACCTGGTCAAGACCTACAGGAAATGTATGATCTCTGTAATTGCAAACAAAGGTTTCTGTACCAAATATTAAGTTCTGCTTTTCTGATGTATCAAATACTTATGTCATGCAATAAAATGCTAATTAATTACTTAAAAATCATACATTGTGATTTTCTGGATTTTTGTTTTAGATTCCGTCTCTCACAGGTGAAGTGTACCTATGATATAAATTACAGACCTCTACATTTGTAAGTAAGTAGGAAAACCTGCAAAATCGGCAGTGTATCAAATACTTGTTCTCCCCACTGTATGTCAATCTAGCAAACCAGGCAACTTAAATCAACTTTAATAAACAATGTTTTGGTTAGTTTCTAGCTTGTTTAGTTAGCTGTATAGCCAGTTCAAATAATGACCATATCATAGAGCTGACAACGTCTTAACTTCAGCTAATCTGTGTTCATTATTACAGGAAAATAATCTCACAACAAGATCATTACTTCCAAGTTAATGGCGAGCTAATTAAAAGAAAATATCTTACTGTTGTGAGTGTGATGACATTTTAAAACTTGGACACTGTCTCGTTGGCTTAACGTTATATCTTAATTTGACTTTGGTGCAGGTCATGCTGTTCTTTACATTACCATCTCTGGTAAACACACACTATATCAAATAAAATCAAAGTTTATTTGTCACATGCCCGGGATACAGAAGGTGTAAACGGTACAGTGAAATGGTTACTTGTATAGTGGAGTCTTTTGTTTAAACATATAGCTAGCTAGCTAGCTAAACAATTAACCATAATCCCAACTCATAACGTTACTACCCTGCATGAATCTACAGGTAGCTAAAGATAACCAACTAGGTTCAATGTTAGCTAGCTAGCTAACATTAGGCTATAAAAAGCAATGCAAATGGCTCTGAGATATGAATAATATTACTACACAGCTCATACACATAACATTAGCTAGCGAGCCAGCCAGCTAACATTAGCTAACTAGCTAACAGTATGCTTTAACTTGCAATGGAAACGACTTTCTGACAAAATTAGAAACTTATAATATCTGAAAATTTAGCTAGCTAGACTCTCTTACCCATATACATGGATGAACGCTTCTCCCTCTCTGTCACGGATGCCATGGTTGCCCTTAGTTTGAAAATGTAATCCGGAGACAGGTGTTTTATACAACAGCCTTTTTGTGTTCTATTTTTGACTCCCTCTGCATAATCAAACTCCTGAATTTTCTCAATCTACTTAGCTATCATACCCTGCTTCCACCAGGCATTCCACTGATTTCAAAACTCGGTCCTCCAGAAAGTAGAGAGCATTAGCAACATTATCATAGTTCTTTGTGATATCTTACAAAAAAGCAGCGTTAGAAAGGATACCTGCACATATGGAGCAGCTCATGTTATAGACAGAAGCGAGCTGCATGTCAGCCCAATCCGAACTCATCTCTCGGCATGTCCAGCCAATCCATTATCTCAGTCAATCATGGCTAGCGGGAAAGTTCCTGTCTTTTCCGTGGCTTAACCAACTAGGCTCTTAATTTAGCAATTGTATTCGTATTAACAGATGGAATACAAGTTTGTTATTAAGGCACATGCAAGTTCACATGTTCCAGAAGGCATTTCTGCCCAAAAAACGTTCAAATTCCTCTCCTGTGAAGTAGCGACATTTGCCTAGTTTCCTGAAACAAGTCACATATCTTCTTCCACCATCAGTTCCCTGAGCTTCCCACCCAGGGTTGTTTCAGGCATAGCATGAATCAAGTCATACATCCTGAATAAGAGCCATCTGTTAATCTGCCAAGACTCTTCTATCAGAAGCGTAATCCTTTCTAATGATGTGCACGCATCTGAATGATGTCGCAAGATGTCGCCTCCCATTACAATGGCCTAGCCCAGTGTGAGACGGAAATTGATATTCCGTTCTCCTGCTTGGATGGTCTTAAAAAGCCAGGGACATGTCGGTGGGAGAGGAAAGTTTGCATAAACATTGTGCGGAATGGAGGGATGACTGTCATGGGAGACGAGTGATAACCTTGTCAAAACTGTTTACATTTTCTTTGCCTCCGGGCCCAAAACTGGAGAAGAGAGACATCTAAACATGAAGAGAACAGCAAGTGAAGACAGGTCCATGAACCTGTAAGACTGCTGTTGGTGATGTGGGAGATTATATATACTCCATTTTGAGTTCAGGAAAACACGAATCCCATATTTGATAAGGAGACAGATATATAAACATTTTGTGTTGTAGATAGGTAGTGGTGTAATAATGTCATATGATGTACTGTTTTATATTTTGTTTTATTTGTAATGTAAGTGCTTTAATAATGGGGATCCCTAATAAATACATATACAAATATCAACAGAAATCATGTTATAGGTAGAACGTTTGGATCTCCTGTTTAAAGTTGCGATACCATCATTTGCCACTGCTGTAGTGTCATTTCCATAGCAACTTAGTGGACTACACATCCTGTTGCTCAGCCAACTGCAAAAAAAACTTAAACCAAACAAGCATGACAAATATTTGACTCATAAAACTTGGGAATGGCAATTAGCCTAGCATCCTTGCTTGAATCCTGTGCCTCTCCATGTTCACAGTTATCTTTTGAAGCACTAATTATGCATGATGAGTGCGGCTGGAAGAATTAGAAATGTATGAGAAACAAATATGCAAGCCATTGTCATTCCTCCCCTGCATCTCTGTCCCATTCATGTGCTTTCACCATGCTTTAGTTCATTACCGCAGAAAGCCATTAAGATCCCGTACAGGTGCAGGAAATATCAACAGTAAGGGTGTGTCTTAAATGGCACCCTATTCCCAATAGATTACATTATATATTCCCTTACGGGAATAGGGTGCCATTTGAGATGCAGCCCAGAAGACACATTTCTACTGTGTGCAGCCATGTGATGCTGGGCTGAGTTAATGCAGCATTAGCCGTGTAAAATAACCCGCTAAGAGGAACGGCGGTGCTAATCCCGCTGTTACGGAGGTTTTCGGATTTAAAGGCAGCAGTTTTCCCCACAGGTGTAATTACTAGTCATTAGTCTCAGATATAAATTATGTTTTGAAGCTGGGATTGAGTGTGTGCACACAGGAAAATACGAATAAGCCGTGGATACACACACCCACATGCACACAAGCTCACACACATACACATACACATTAGGCGTATGTACTGTAAGTTCACATGCCTGCACGTTCGCATACGCACACACACAATTGAGAGCATGGTACAGCAACTGCACCGCCCGCAACCGCAGGGCTCTCCAGAGGGTGGTGCGGTCTGCCGAATGCATTACCGGGGCAAACTACCCGCCCTCCAAGACACCAATGTCACAGGAAGGCCAAACTAACCGCCCTCCAAGACACCAATGTCACAGAAGGCCAAAAAGATCATCAAGGACATCAACCACCCGAGCCACTGCCTGTTCACCCCACTATCACCCAGAAGGCGAGGTCAGTACAGGTGCATCAAAGCTGGGACAGAGAGAATGAAAAACAGCTTCTATCTCAAGGCCGTCAGACTGTTAAATAGCCATCACTAGTACATTAGAGGCTGCTGCTACCTATTGAAATCACTGGCCACTTTAAGAAATGGAACACTAGTCACTTTAATGTTTACATATCTTGCACTACTCATCTCATATACTGTATTCTATTCTATAATATTCTACTGTATCTTAGTCCATGTCGCTCTGTCATTGCTTGTCCATATATGTAAATATTCGTAAATCCCATTCCTTACTAGTTTTGTGTGTATTGGGTATATGTTGTGAAATTGTTAGATATTACTTGTTAGATATTACTGCACCGTCGGTGGAGCACAAGCATTTCGCTACACCCGCTATAACATCTGGTAAACACGTGTATGAGGAAAATACAATTTGATTTGATTTTGATTTGATTGACACACACACACAGAAAAACATCAAAGGACTTCCCGTATCGTTTTGACAGCCCGCCTCGCCCTCTTTCCTGCAACAGTTGTCATTAAAGCACATTCATCTTGTGCTAATACCTCGCCGTTCCCCAAAGGCGAGGAATGCTCTGTGCAAATCTCTATCCTCAGCAGCCATCCGCAGCCCAGCCCTCTGAATGGGAATCACATTAAATTGGTATTTGTTCCAAATCACTACGTGTTTAATCACCTCTAATTCCAGATAAAAGTGCTTTTTCTCTTCCTCTTTCTTTTATTCTACTTTCCTGTTTTTCTGTTGTTCCCAGATTAGCAGTTATTTTAATCTGCGAGGTCATACAGTATATTGGTCTTGTTAATTATGAAACTGTGACCTCATTAAGGGGGTTAACCCAGTCTGAAGTGACTTCTTGTTCAAAGGGTTCATTGGATGTTCAGAAGATCCTTCCATAAAACAATGGTCCATAGACTCTATAGTCAGAGAGATACATGTGTTATTTTGAGACGTGAAACTGTTGAGCATAGATATTCTATATGGTTCACTGCTTGTTATAAAAGATTTGGGTTGGGAAAGATTTATTCGAACATGTTTAAAGTACGGTTGAAACACAATTGAAATGGATTGGTTATTTGAGGGTGTTCCACGGTTTACTTTCTGAACGTAATTTCATGCATGTAACAATTTACTTCCTCATGTACTTCAAAGTACCACTTCCTATTGTATGAAATATTTATAAAACATAACAGCGAATGTCAGCGAGAGAGTAAGAGAGAGAGAGAGTTTTTTTTAAATCTCAGATGCAAGGGGGAATAATCCCTATTAATCCAAGGAAACAAACAATGCAAATTAAGATGTTTAAAAGGGGGACTGACCCCTCTGCACCGACCCCCAATGCTACCTTAGAGACACTCTGGATTGGATAATGAGCAGATGGGTGTTCTGATTCCACCCTGTCTCTGTGAGATGGAACGTGCACTGAATACATGAGTGTTAGATGACAAAGTCAGCAAAGTCAATATTAGCTTTGGAATAGGAAGTTAGAGTCAGTTTTTCCTTTCCCGTGCAGGTCCTTGGTATTGCCTGGATTGATTCATGATTGATTTTCTTTATGTCTAACATGCTTCAAAAAGACATCCAGAACTGCTGCGGCTGGTTTAGACATAAAAAAGCTGTCAAATACAAAAAAGCCTTTTTTGAAAAGAACAAGGTGACTTTACCAAATCAAAAGCCACAGAGAGAGTCCCGGAGAAGAGAAGCATTCAGAGCAGTCAGATCTTGTGTTCTATTTGAAGGTCACACTGTGGTGGCAGTGAGAAGCTCTGGCAGCACATTTAAAAGGTTCTACTGAGAGTGATGTGGAATGGCAACAATAAAAACATCTGGAAGGACCACTTGTTATCAATATGTCTGAGGGGTCATTTTGGTTGTTGACTCTAGTCATACTCTAGAGTGATTAGATATTTCAGTGAAGGAGAGAGTGAAAAAGTCCAAAAAATAGATGGATTTAATTTTGTATGGATGGTACAAGTATTGAATTAGTATTATATTCAACAGCATGTGAATGAGTGTGAGAGGGAGATTGAGAAATGGCTACTGTGTGTGTGCGTGCATGCCTACCTGCATGTGTGTGTGACAGTGAAAACGAGTTAACGTGTGAGTCTAATGGGAGATAAACTGTTTACTTGCTGATAGAGTTGTACCTGTGATACCAAGATGATGTCAAGTTGATGGTCCTCTCCCCTCCCCTCCCTCACTCCCTCTCTTTCCCTCTCTTTCCCTCTCTCTATCTCTCAGCTCCATCTCTCTAGAGAGCCACGTAGAAAACTCAGCATTCACACCTCTCAGAGACAAACTGAGAGAAATGAATATTGACCGCCCACTCTTCTTCCACATCTTCCATTCTCCCCTGCCACACATAACGTCGTTTCCCCAACAGCCTTTTATTCAAAACATGCAGCATATTGTTTTGTGGCTTCATGATATCGCTCTGTTATGGACAGTTTTACGGAAAGTAACCCAGTAAACCAAACAGGGAGGGGAGGAGGAAAGAGAGAGCAGGAGGGAGGGAGGGAGGCAGGCAGAGGGAGAGAGCGAGAAAATCTGAAGTCAAATGTCTACTGTTTACCGATGATCTGGTGCTTCTGTCCCCAAACAAAGATGGCCTACAGCAGCACCTAGATTTTCAGACCTGGGCCCTGACTGTAAATCTCAGTAAGACAAAAATAATGGTGTTCCAAAAAAGGTCCAGTTGCCAGGACCACAAATAAAAATTCCATCTAGACACCGTTGCCCTAGAGCACACAAATAATTATACCTACCTCGGCCTAAACATCAGCACCGCAGGTAACTTCAACAAAGATGTGAACAATCTGAGAGATAAGGAAAATAAGGGCCTTCTACGCCATCAAAAGTACATCAAATTCAACCTCCCAATTAGGATCTGATTAGGTCTGGGTTCCGCTCGCCAACCAAGAATTCACAAAATGGGACAAACACCAAATTGAGGCTCTGCAAAACATCCTCCATGTACAACATAAAACACCAAATAATGCATGCAGAGCAGAATTAGGACGAGACCTGCTAATTATCAAAATCCAGAAAAGAGCCATCAAATTCTACAACCACCTAAAAGGAAGCGATTCCCAAACCTTCCATAACAAAGCCATCACCTACAGAGAGATTAAACTAGAGAAGAGTCCCCTAAGCAAGCTGGTCCTGGGGCTCTGTTCACAAACACAAACAGACCCCACACAGCCCCAGGACAGCAACACAACTAAACCCAACCAAATCATGAGGAAACTAAACGATAATTACTTGACACATTGGAAAGAATTAACAAAAAAACTGAGCAAAATCTAATGCTATTTGGACATAAACAGAGCGTACACATTTTAACATTTACATTTTAGTCATTTAGCAGACGCTCTTATCCAGAGCGACTTACAGTTAATGAGTGCATACATAATTTTTTATACCCCCGTGGGAACAACCCTGGCGCTGCAAAAGCCATGCTCTACCAACTGAGCTACATCCCTGCCGGCCATTCCCTCCCCTACCCTGGACGATACTGGGCCAATTGTGCACCGCCCCATGGGTACACAGTGGCAGAACAACTGGACACTGTGACTGACCCAAAATTAAGGAAATGTACAGACTCAGTGAGCATAGCCTTGCTATTGAGAGAGGCCGCCGTAGGCAGACCTGGTTCTCAAGAGAAGACAGGCTATGTGCACACTGCCCACAAAATGAGGTGAAAACTGAGCTGCACTTCCTAACCTCAAATAACTCCTAAAATACTACTTGAGTAAAAGTCTAAAGTATTTGGTTTTAAATATACTTACAGTGGGGGAAAAAAGTATTTAGTCAGCCACCAATTGTGCAAGTTCTCCCACTTAAAAAGATGAGAGAGGCCTGTAATTTTCATCATAGGTACACGTCAACTATGACGGACAAAATGATAAAAAAAATCCAGAAAATCACATTGTAGGATTCTTTATGAATTTATTTGCAAATTATGGTGGAAAATAAGTATTTGGTCAATAACAAAAGTTTCTCAATACTTTGTTATATACCCTTTGTTGGCAATGACACAGGTCAAACGTTTTATGTAAGTCTTCACAAGGTTTTCACACACTGTTGCTGGTATTTTGGCCCATTCCTCCATGCAGATCTCCTCTAGAGCAGTGATGTTTTGGGGCTGTCGCTGGGGAACACGGACTTTCAACTCCCTCCAAAGATTTTCTATGGGGTTGAGATCTGGAGACTGGCTAGGCCACTCCAGGACCTTGAAATGCTTCTTACGAAGCCACTCCTTCGTTGCCCGGGCGGTGTGTTTGGGATCATTGTCATGCTGAAAGACCCAGCCACGTTTCATCTTCAATGCCCTTGCTGATGGAAGGAGGTTTTCACTCAAAATCTCACGATACATGGCCCCATTAATTCTTTCCTTTACACGGATCAGTCGTCCTGGTCCCTTTGCAGAAAAAACAGCCCCAAAGCATGATGTTTCCACCCCCATGCTTCACAGTAGGTATGGTGTTCTTTGGATGCAACTCAGCATTCTTTGTCCTCCAAACACGACGAGTTGAGTTTTTACCAAAAAGTTATATTTTGGTTTCATCTGACCATATGACATTCTCCCAATCCTCTTCTGGATCATCCAAATGCACTCTAGCAAACTTCAGACGGGCCTGGACATGTACTGGCTTAAGCAGGGGGACACGTCTGGCACTGCAGGATTTGAGTCCCTGGCGGCGTAGTGTGTTACTGATGGTAGGCTTTGTTACTTTGGTCCCAGCTCTCTGCAGGTCATTCACTAGGTCCCCCCGTGTGGTTCTGGGATTTTTGCTCACCGTTCTTGTGATCATTTTGACCCCACGGGGTGAGATCTGGCGTGGAGCCCCAGATCGAGGGAGATTATCAGTGGTCTTGTATGTCTTCCATTTCCTAATAATTGCTCCCACAGTTGATTTCTTCAAACCAAGCTGCTTACCTATTGCAGATTTAGTCTTCCCAGCCTGGTGCAGGTGTACAATTTTGTTTCTGGTGTCCTTTGACAGCTCTTTGGTCTTGGCCATAGTGGAGTTTGGAGTGTGACTGTTTGAGGTTGTGGACAGGTGTCTTTTATACTGATAACAAGTTCAAACAGGTGCCATTAATACAGGTAACGAGTGGAGGACAGAGGAGCCTCTTAAAGAAGAAGTTACAGGTCTGTGAGAGCCAGAAATCTTGCTTGTTTGTAGGTGACCAAATACTTATTTTCCACCATAATTTGCAAATAATTTCATTAAAAATCCTACAATGTGATTTTCTGGATTTTTTTTTCTCAATTTGTCTGTCATAGTTGACGTGTACCTATGATGAAAATTACAGGCCTCTCTCATCTTTTTAAGTGGGAGAACTTGCACAATTGGTGGCTGACTAAATACTTGTTTCCCCCACTGTAAGTATCAAAAGTAAATGTAATTGATCAAATATACTTAAGTATCAAAAGTAAAAGTATAAATAATTTCAAATTCCTTATATTAAGCAAACCACACAGTACCATTTTCTTGTTTTTTCTTTATTCACGGATAGCCAGTCGCACACTCCAACACTCACGACATCATTACAAATGAAGCATTTGTGTTTAGTGAGTTCGCCAGATCAGAGGCAGTAGGGATGACCAGGGATGTTCTCTTGATAAGTGTTTGAATTTGAAAATGTTCCTGTCCTGCTAAGCATTCAAAATGTAACGAGTACTTTTGGGTGTCAGGGAAAATGTATGGAGTAAAGTACATTATTTTCTTTAGGAATGTAGTGAAGTAAAAGTAAAAGTTGTTAGAAATATAAATAGTTAAGTAAGGTACAGATACCCCCAAAAACTACTTAAGTAGTACTTTAAAGTATTTTTACTTAAGTAGTTTACACCACTGCTTTTGGACATTATAGCATTCCCAGAAAGCATGGGTTATTGAGTCATTATTAGTTTTACACTTAAAACATTACTATGTCATTGTGCTGTAGAATTCCGGGGACATCCTAACGACACATTTTTGTTTGCAGGACATAATGTAAAAAAGGTTATGTGATCACACGTGAAAATCCACGTGAAACTTCATGTGAAATATCATGACGTGAAGTATGTGCAAAACATCTGGAAATGTCACATATGAAATCATGTGGTTTTTCCGTAAGTGAGAACAAGAAAGAGAGCGACAGTGAGCTTCAGGGAACAGTGAGCTGAAGGGAACAGTGAGCTGCAGGGAACAGTGAGCGGTAGGGAACAGTGAGCTGCAGGGAACAGTGAGCTGCAGGGAACAGTGAGCTGCAGGGAACAGTGAGCTGCAGGGCAATGTGACTGAGTAGTTAACCTCCAGTTGATCCCCCTCATGTCCTCACCCCTAGCACTTCCATTGTTTGTATCTAGTTGCTATATTGATTGAATGACTGATTGATTCGGTGGATTGATTTTAATATCCCTTCTTTATTGCTGAGTTAAACCCATTGGTGAGTTGGGATTACACCGGTGGGTATTTTTTGTATTTCTAGTTGGTTTGACTGACTGGCTGGGCTGACTGAGTGAGTGATTGATTGATGAATTGATTTGTTGTGATACGTCCTACTAGCGAGCCCAATAGAGTGCCAGTGGGGAAGAGTGACAGCAGGCTCCAGTGTTCCATGCGTCAGAATTATTGTTTTTCTCATGCTGAGGAGTGGGATGGGCTCGACAGGCCTGTCACACACACACACACACACACACACACACACATACACACACACACACACACACACACACACACACACACACACACACACACACACACACACACACACACACACACACACAAGAGAAAACATACACACAAACATAGTTCAATATGGACATACACACTCATTGGCACACAAACATACACACACACACTAGCAAAAGCACACCTGCCAGCCAGCCTGCCTGCCCACAAGGCATGTCATCTCATTGTGAGATGGAGGAACAGGCTGCATGACAGTAGAAGATAGGAACAACTGTCACAGAGCCTCATTTTGAGAATATCTTATCAGTCCACTGTAGGTAGCCTTCAAAAGGAATCAGGATAAAACCCAAACTAATAATATATATTAGATGACAGCATAACATTGTGACCATCATACTGTGCTAGAGTAGCTGAGAAGCAGTCATTATTTTACTAATTTATGATATGAACACATCCCTCCCATATTCATTAATACTGTACACATCCATTTGTCATTCATTCATCCATCCATCCATCCATTCATTCATCCATCCATCCATCCATCCATCCATCCATCCATCCATCCATCCATCCATCCATCCATCCATCCATTCATTCATCCATTCATCCATTCATTAATTTATTCATTCATTCAGCCAACCAGCCTATAAGTCTGTCAGTTGAGTGACAGACATCACTGCTTTGTATATCCATTGCATTCCTTATATGCTGCATGACTGTGTGTCTTAGGCTCAGTGAAGGGGATGTGCTGCTGTTGTTGTTTATGCTGTGTTGTTGTTAGTGCTGCTGTGTTGTACAGGTGTTATAGTAAAGCCCTGGAGGATGTACCTTCTGTGGTAGAGCTTTATCACTGTAGAGGAGACAAGCCTCATTACTCTGACACGCACACCTCATCTCACCTCCACCTGCAAGAGATTATTCTCAGGGAGGGAGGGAAGGAGGGATGGAGAGGGAGATACAGAGTCAGAATGAGTCAGAGAAAAGAGGTACAGAACGTGAGAAAGACCGGAAGAGGGATAAATGATAAACAAGTTGATATGTAGTTGATATGGAGTCCCCTGTAGCTCAGTTGGTAGAGCATGGCGTTTGCAACGCCAGGGTTGTGGGTTCGTTTCCCACGGGGGACCAGTATGAAAAAAAAATATATATATATATGTATGCACTCACTAACTGTAAGTTGCTCTGGATAAGAGCGTCTGCTAAATGACTAAAATGTAATATGTATGGGGAGCATGGGGAGAGTAAGAGATGAAAATGCGAGAGGAAGAGAGATTAACATATTTAGAAATAGATGCTTCTGCGATATGGATGTTACAGGTGATTCCCCTGTATGAGATGTGATTGTGTAGATCTGTCTGGGAAAGGGATGGAGAGGATGAAGGCGAGAAGAGAGGAAAAGAGAAGAAATGGATGGAGGGCTGGGGGTTGGTGATGTCACTGATCGTGTTCCTGTCCATTCATCTCCTCTATTTATCCATCCATCCCTGCCCTTCTAGCACTACCCCCAGGGTGCAACGGACATATTCAATCTCTCCCTATCCCAGTCTGCTGTCCCCACGTGCTTCAAGATGGCCACCATTGTTCCTGTACCCAAGAAAGCAAAGGTAACTGAACTAAATGACTATTGCCCCGTAGCACTCACCTCTGTCATCATGAAGTGCTTTGAGAGACCAGTCAAGGATCATATCACCTCTACCTTACCTGTCACCCTAGACCCACTTCAATTTGCTTACTGCCCCAATAGATCCACAGACGATGCAATTGCCATCACACTGCACACTGCCCTATCCCATCTGGACAAGAGGAGTAAGAATGCTGTTCATTGACTATAGCTCAGCATTCAACACCATAGTACCCTCCAAGCTCATCATTAAGCTCGAGGCCCTGGGTCTGAACCCCGCCCTGTGCAACTGGGTCCTGGACTTCCTGACAGGCCGCCTCCCAGGTGGTGAATGTAGGAAACAACATCTCCACTTCGCTGATCCTCAACACTGGGGCCCCACAAGGGTGCGTGCTCAGCCCCCTCCTATACTCCCTGTTCACCCATGACCGCGTGACCAAGCACACCTCCAACTCAATCATCAAGTTTGCAGATGACACAACAGTAGTAGGCTTGATTACCAACAATGAACACAGCCTACAGGGAGGAGGTGAGGGCTCTGGGAGTGTGGTGCCAGTAAAATAACCTCTCACTCAATGTCAACAAAACAAAGGAGATGATTGTGGACTTTAGGAAACAGCAGAGGGTGCACCCCTCTATCCAGATCGACTGGACCGCAGTGGAGAAGGTGGAAAGCTTCAAGTTCCTTGGCGTACACATCACTGACAAACTGAAAGGGTCCACCCACGCAGACAGTGTGGTGAAGAAGGCGCAACAGAGCCTCTTCAACCTCAGGAGGCTGAAGAAATGTTGGTTGGCACCTAAAACCCTCACAAACTTTTACAGATGCACAATTGAGAGCATCCTATTGGGCTGTATCACCGCCTTGTACGGCAACTGCACCGCCCGCAACCGCAGGGCTCTCTAGAGGGTTGTGCGGTCTGCCGAACGCATTACCGGGGGCAAACTACCCACGCTCCAGGACACCTACAGCACCTGATGTCACAGGAAGGCCAAAAAGATCATCAAGGACATCAACCACCCGAGCCACTGCCTGTTCACCCCACTATCATCCAGAAGGCGAGGTCAGTACAGGTGCATCAAAGCTGGGACCGAGAGAATGAAAACCGCTTCTATCTCAAGGCCATCAGTCTGTTAAATAGCCATCACTAGCACATTAGAGGCTGCTGCTGCCTATTGAAATCACTGGCCACTTTAAGAAATGTAACACTAGTCACTTTAATAATGTTTACATATCTTGCATTACTCATCTCATATGTATATACTGTATTCTATAATAGTCTACTGTATCTTAGTCCATGCCACTCTGTCATTGCTTGTCCATATATGTATATATTCCTTACTTAGATTTGTGTGTATTGGGTATATGTTTTGAAATTGTTAGATATTACTTGTTAGATATTACTGCACTGTCGGAGCTAGAAGCACAAGCATTTCGCTACACCCGCAATAACTGCTAAACACGTGTATGAGGCAAATAACATTTGATTTGATTTGACTAGCCCATTGGGCCCAGTCACACTGCCAGCCAAGCCACATTTCTCCCTGTGGTCAGTTCTGTGGCTAATAGATGGCATTGCTAATGGCGTTTGTGGGAGACGGAACAACAGATGTTGGTTATGAGACTCGAGGCTGAGGGATGAGGCTGTTAGGGCGGCGGTGAGTATGGTGCGATGGATGAGACCTGCATACAGAGACACTCATCCCCAACAAATACAGATGCAGCGTTTGTCAGGAAGCATGCCACATACACACATACAGTAAGCACACATGCACACGCACACAAATGCTCACACACTCCAACGTACAATTGGATCACTCTATATATACAGTAACTACTGCTGTACACACCTTTTCTATTCATATTCTACCATAATGTCTATATACACCATCATATACATATATACACTATATATACAAAAAACTGCCTCTGGAAGCAACGTCAGTACAATAACTGTTCGTTGGGAACTTAAGGAAATGGGTTTCCATGGCCGAGCAGCTGCACACAAGCCTAAGATCACCGTGCACAATACCAAGCGTCTGCTGGAGTGGTGGAAAGCTCGCCGCCATTGGATTCTGGAGCAGTGGAAACGCGTTCTCTGGAGTGATGAATCACGCTTCACCATCTGGCAGTCCGACTGACAAATCTGGGTTTGGTGGATGCCAGGAGAACACTACCTGCCCGAATGCATAGTGCCAACTGTAAAGTTTGGTGGTGGAGGAATAATGGTCTGGGGCTGTTTTTCATGGTTTGGGTTAGGCCCCGTAGTTCCAGTGAAGTGAAATCCTAACGCTACAGCATACAATGACATTCTAGACGATTCTGTGCTTCCAACTTTGTGGCAACAGTTTGGGGAAGGCCCTTTCCTGTTTCAGGATGACAATGTCCCCATGCACAAAGCGAGGTCCATACAGAAATGGTTTGTCGAGATCAGTGTGGAAGAATTGACTGGCTTGCACAGAGCCCCTCCATCAAACACCTTTGAGAACGCCAACTGCGAGCCAGGCCTAATTGCCCAACATCAGTGCCCAACCTCACTAATGCTCTTGTGGCTGAATGGAAGCAAGTCCCCGCAGCAATGTTCCAACATCTAGTAGAAAGTCTTCCCAGAAGAGTGGAGGCTGTTATAGCAGCAAAGTGGGACCATGATTTTGAAATGAGATGTTCGATGAGCAGGTGTCCACATACTGTACCTTTGGTCATGTAGTGTATTTATATTCTGGACTCTGACATTGCTCGTCCTGATATTTCTTAATTCCTTTCTTTACATTTTTTGGATTTGTGTGTATTGTTTTGTATTGTTAGGTATTACTTCACTGTTGGAGATAGAAACACAAGCATTTCGTTGCACCTGCGATAACATCAATAAAATGTGATTTGATTTGGCCTGTACAACAACAACAACAACAAGCAGCAGGGGGTGGAGAGCAGGAGAGCATGGAGGGAGAGGACAACACGCTAGGAGGCTCTACAATGGCCAATATCTACAGTATCTCATGGTCATTGAGTTGTACTACACACAGTGCACCAGCATTATCAACACAACCTGATAGAATCAGTGCTGTTAATGAAAATATGAAATTATCTCCCACTGATTTCAAATCAGATCTTACCACTTAATATAACCTATTCACTATGTTTGACTGGTAAAATGCTATTTCCACATTCAGATAGCATGCAGAAAGTGCATTGACTGTAACATGCTCAGACACAGCAGGAGGTGTGTACATTAGTGTGATGTTTCTCCTCACCTGAGTTCCCAAACTCAGGGTGCGTTTTCCCACTATGAGAGGTGACTTTTTACCATGAAAGTCACAGAGGCAGCGGTTTCTGCCAATTCCCCTATGAGTTCCTCTGTTCTGGGGAAGAAGGTTACTTGATAAAGCCCTATTGATGTACACTGGAGCCTTTCTACCGTGTTGACTTTGCTGCTGACAAAGAAATCTCTCTCGCTATCTTCTCTCTCTTTCTCTATGTTTTCTCTCTTTTTTTCTCTTCATATGAGAATAAAGGATTGCGCAAATGGCGATCCTTGGGAATCTGGATTGTGAGTCGATTTTGAAAAAATCGATATCTGCACATTAACTTTCAGAATATTGTATTAAAGATGTTGGCCTTCAAACGGTATTGATCGCCAGCAAAACAAACTCCCTGCATCGAAGTCAGAACAGCAATATTCCCAATTCCATATACCTGAGTAACAATGTAGGTTTTTCTGTTGTTTTCCCATTGTATATTATCGTTCATGTTTTACTACGTCTCCCATGAATATAATAACTTGTTGAATGCCAGCAATCTCTTGGTTATGGATTCAATCTTGCCATGTCAGCAATATAGTCTCTAATATCCATAGTTCCATACAGTATCACTACAAGTTCTCTGTTGTTTTCCCATTGCATATCAATGTTAATGTTTTATTACAAATCTTGCATGAATATAATAACTTGATGTTTTAATGATTGGCAGCAATGTCTTGGGTATGGCCTGGATCTTGTGTCAGCAATATTATATAGTCTAAGAAATACAGGGTGAAGAGCTACTGTACTTGATTAGTTCAGGAAAATCAGTTCTGCACCTTTCACATGAGGAGTTGGAACTTGGAAGCATCCATACAATGCATTACTTATCACAAAAAAAGGGGCAAAAATGCATTACTCATTCCACTGTGAAACAAGACATAGGTAGAATTACATAGCATCATCCCGATTTCAAGATGAAAGACTAATTTAAGATAAAGTAAATGTGTAACGATCCCGGCTGTCTGAGTCGGGTCCTGTCTGGTGACGAGTGTTCCTGTTCGTAAGCTCCAGTTTCCCGAGGGTTCGGGAACGCTCCGGGGAGCGCTCTGGTTTTCCGCACCTGCATCCCATCAGCAATCTGCACACCTGGTCCTGATCATCACCCTTCTTAGGCTCTGGCCGAACATCCAGTTCCTGCCGGATCGTTAGCCATGAACAGTAGGTTTTGTCAGAGTATCAGTCCTAGAGCGTCTAGCGTTAGTTTTGTTGTTTTGTGCCTTGTTGGTTTTTGGTTTACTTACCTCCGTTTTTGTCCCATCTGCAGTCACTCGTCCGGAACCTTCACCCTACCTCTGCCTGATGGTCGGCGGCTGCCGAGCCATCACTGGACCAACAACTGCACCCTCAACAACTCATCCACGCCGCCCGCTCTGTCCCTGGATTATTCTGCACCTTTTTTGAATCTGTAATAAACCCTCACCTTCGTTCAACTCTCCTTGTCCTGGTCTGCTTCTGGGTTCTGTCTGAGGGAACCGTGACAGAACGATCCGGCCAGAAATGAACCCAGCGGACCTGGACTCTGTTCGCCATGCCATTACCCAGCAGGAGAAGATGTTGGGCCATCATAGCACGGTACTACAGGAGATCGCGTTGTCAGTTCGGAACCTTTCTTCCGGTCTGACGGAGGTCCAGAACCAACGCCAGTGTCCGGTGGAGGACCCACTACCGGTTTCACCCATCTCGCCTGCCGCTTCTGAAGTTGTGTCCCTCCGTGAGCCCAAGGTTCCGACGCCGGATAAATATGAGGGGGAGCTGGGAAGATGCCGTTCCTTCCTTATGCAGTGTGGATTAGTGTTCGATCTACAGCCCTACTCTTATGCCACAGACAAGGCTAGGATAGCCTTTGTGATCGAGTTGCTGCGTGGTCGAGCGCTGGAGTGGGCTTCAGCCGTTTGGGAACGACAGGATCCCTGCATGGCTTCATACCAGGGGTTCACGGCCGAGATGAGGAAGCTCTTCGACCATTCCGTCCGAGGGAGGGACGCAGCTAGGCGCCTGTTTTCTCTTCACCAAGGAACTCGCAGCGTGGCCGACTTCGTGATCGAGTTCAAGACGTTGGCTGTGGAGAGTGGGTGGAACGAGGAGTCTTTGCAAGCGGTCTTTTACCAGGGTCTGTCGGAGCAGCTCAAGGATGAGTTGATCTCCTATCCGGAGCCTAGTGACCTGGACAGCTTGGTAGCCTTGTCTATTCGGGTGGATAATCGAGTCCGAGAGCGAAGGAGGGAGAAGCAATGGGGTCCGTCCAATCGATCAGCTTCTCAGTTCCCAGTCGGGTCGGGTGGTGGACCAGAACACGTCGATCATTCTCCACCACAAAGGATTAGTGGAGAGGACCTCTCTCCCGATTCTGAACCCATGCAAGTGGGGCGGCACGGGTTAACCAAGGAGGAGCGTCAACATAGACGTAAGTCCAACTGCTGCCTCTACTGTGGTCGCTCGGGACATTACATCTCCACTTGTTCCCGGCGGTCGTCAAACTGCCCGGCTCGCTAAAGTTGGGAGGACTGTTAGCGAGCCAGTTTCAACCTCTCAGTACCTCTGTCAGACCCCGTTTCCCGGCTACCCTTGTGAACAGGAATCAGAGCTTAGCGCTTAACGCTTTTATCGATTCAGGTGCCGATGGAAGCTTTCTTGATGCCGAGTTGGTGGAACAGCTGGGGCTTTCCAAGGAGCAATTGCCGGAAGCCATTGAAGCGACCACTCTGAACGGCAGTAGTCTGGCACGTATCACGATGAGGACTGAACCGGTTAAGATGCGGTTGTCGGGGAATCATTCTGAGATGATTTCATTCTTCAGTCTGCCGTCTTCCCATGTTCCTCTGGTCCTTGGATACCCCTGGCTGAAGGAACACAATCCCACGTTCGATTGGGTGACGGGCAAGGTAACGAGTTGGAGCCTTGATTGTCATGCTAACTGTCTCAAGACTGCCTGCCCCCATTCGGTTCCCAGTCAGGTGATTGAGGCTAAACCCCCAGATTTGTCCCTGGTTCCCGAGACATATCACGATTTGGGGGAAGTTTTCAGTAAGCAGAAGGCTCTGTCACTCCCTCCCCACCGACCATATGATTGTGCCATCAACCTGGTCCCTGGAGCTGTCTACCCCAAGGGAAGGTTATACAGTATCTACCGACCTGAACGTGAGGCGTTGGAGACCTACATCAAGGAGTCCCTAGCTGCTGGTCTCGTTCGTCCCTCGTCATCACCCCTGGGGGGCAGGATTCTTCTTTGTGGGTAAGAAGGATGGCTCTCTTCGACCGTGTATTGATTATCGGGGTTGAATGACATCACGGTCAAGAACAAGTATCCCCTGCCCTTGATGAGTTCTGCCTTCGACCCCTTACAGGGTGCTACGGTGTTCACCAAGCTAGACCTACGCAATGCGTATCACCTGGTCCGGATCAGAGAGGGGGACGAGTGGTTGACGGGTTTCAATACACCGATGGGTCACTTCGAGTATCAGGTGATGCCGTTTGGACTGACCAATGCTCCAGCGGTATTCCAGAGTATGGTGAACGACGTCCTGAGAGATATGATCGGTCTCTTTGTGTTTGTTTACCTGGATGACATTCTGATCTTCTCGAAGGAACCTTCCGACCACGTCCAGCATGTCCGGCAGGTTCTGCAGCGATTGTTGGAGAATCGCCTGTTCGTGAAGGCCGAGAAGTGCGAGTTTCACGCCCACACGACATCCTTTCTCGGGTACATCATCTCCAGGGGAGAGATTAGGATGGACCAGGAGAAGGTTAGAGCGGTTCTGGAATGGGCCCAGCCCGGTACGAGATTGCAGCTCCAGAGATTTTTGGGGTTTGCGAATTTCTACCGCAGATTCATCCGGGATTACAGCCGTGTGGCCGCTCCATTAACTGCCTTGACTTCCAGTATCAGGACCTTCAAGTGGAATCCGGAGGCGGATCGTGCGTTTCTGGATTTGAAGAGGCGATTCACCAACGCACCGATTCTCTCTCAACCGGACACGGGCCGTCAGTTCGTCGTTGAAGTGGACGCGTCTGATGTGGGAGTTGGCGCCATCCTGTCGCAGCGATGCTCCACGGACAGTAAACTCCATCCCTGCGCCTACTACTCTCGTCGCCTTTCGCCTGCGGAGAGGAATTACGATGTGGGTAACCGGGAGCTTCTCGCGGTGAAACTTGCCTTGGAGGAGTGGCGTCACTGGTTGGAGGGGGCGGAGCAACCGTTTATTGTCTGGACTGACCACAAGAATCTTGCTTACGTGCAATCGGCTAAACGTCTCAACTCCCGTCAGGCCAGGTGGCGTTGTTTTCGGACGATTCAAGTTTTTCCTGACGTTCCGACCTGGATCTAAGAACGGCAAGGCGGACGCCTTGTCCCGGATGTTCTCCAAGACGGAGGAGAGTGGGTCCAAGACCGAGACTATTCTCCCCCGGAACTGCGTCGTGGGAGCAGTTATGTGGAAGATTGAGGAGGAGGTGCTGGCGGCCCTTCGGACTCAGCCCGGTCCCGGTAACGGTCCACCCGGTCGGTTGTTTGTGCCTGAGTCGGTTCGTCCTGCTGTCCTCAAATGGTCCCACGCCAGCAAGATGGCTTGTCACCCTGGCGTGGCTCGGACAATGGCGTTTCTTCGCAGACGTTTTTGGTGGCCTGCCATGGCCGAGGATACTCGGGGGTTTGTTGCTGCCTGTCCAGTTTGTGCGCAGAATAAGAGTACCAATCGGCCCAGCTCTGGACTACTTCACCCCCTTCCTATTCCCCGGCGACCATGGTCGCATCTGGCCCTGGACTTCGTCACTGGGTTGCCCGCTTCTGAGGGGAACACGGTCGTTCTGACTATCGTGGACAGATTCAGCAAGTTCGCCCACTTTGTGCCAATTGCCAAGCTTCCCTCTGCCTCGGAGACGTCCGAGATCCTGGTTAGGGAGGTTTTCAGGGTCCACGGTTTGCCCAGTGATATCGTTTCCGACCGTGGTCCTCAGTTTACCTCTGCTGTCTGGAAGTCCTTCTGTTTGGCCATTGGAGCTACAGTCAGTCTCACATCTGGTTTTCACCCCCAATCCAATGGTCAGGCGGAGAGAGCCAACCAGAAGATGGAATCCACGCTACGCTGTCTGGTCTCTTCCAACCCCACCTCCTGGGTCTCTCAGTTGCCTTGGGTTGAGTATGCCCACAATACTCTTCCTACATCTGCCACTGGGATGTCTCCCTTCCAGTGCCTGTATGGCTACCAACCTCCCCTGTTTCCTTCTCAGGAGAAGGAGCTCTCAGTGCCTTCTGTTCAGGCCCATATTCGTGCGTTGCCACCGGACCTGGCATCGGGCCAGAAAGGCACTCCTTAGAGTTTCGGACCGGTATCAGCTCCAGGCGAATCGTCGCCGGATCCCCGCTCCCACCTATACCATCGGAGATAGGGGTTTGGTTGGCCACACGGGGATCTTCCGTTACGGACTGAGTCTAGGAAGTTGTTACCGAAGTTCATTGGTCCGTTTGTGGTGGAGAAGGTGATCAATCCAGTGGCAGTTCGACTCAAACTACCGAGGACGCTCAGAGTCCATCCCACCTTTCATGTCTCCTGCCTCAAGCCTGTCTTCCTCAGTCCTCTGTTGCCTCCGCCGCCTCCTCCTCCGCCTCCTCGGATGATCGGAGGTGGTCCTGCCTACACGGTGCGTCGCATCATGGATTCCAGACGGCGGGGCCGGGGTTTCCAGTATCTCGTGGACTGGGAGGGGTATGGCCCTGAGGAGAGGAGTTGGATTCCGCGGCGACAGGTCCTAGATGCGGACCTCATCAGTGACTTCTACCGCCTCCATCCTGGCGCTCCGGGGAGTCCGCCCGGTGGCGTTCGTCGGAGGGGGGGTACTGTAACGATCCCGGCTGTCTGAGTCGGGTCCTGTCTGGTGACGAGTGTTCCTGTTCGTAAGCTCCAGTTTCCCGAGGGTTCGGGAACGCTCCGGGGAGCGCTCTTGTTTTCCGCACCTGCATCCCATCAGCAATCTGCACACCTGGTCCTGATCATCACCCTTCTTAGGCTCTGGCCGAACATCCAGTTCCTGCCGGATCGTTAGCCATGAACAGTAGGTTTTGTCAGAGTATCAGTCCTAGAGCGTCTAGCGTTAGTTTTGTTGTTTTGTGCCTTGTTGGTTTTTGGTTTACTTACCTCCGTTTTTGTCCCATCTGCAGTCACTCGTCCGGAACCTTCACCCTACCTCTGCCTGATGGTCGGCGGCTGCCGAGCCATCACTGGACCAACAACTGCACCCTCAACAACTCATCCACGCCGCCCGCTCTGTCCCTGGATTATTCTGCACCTTTTTTGAATCTGTAATAAACCCTCACCTTCGTTCAACTCTCCTTGTCCTGGTCTGCTTCTGGGTTCTGTCTGAGGGAACCGTGACAAAATGATGGATTAGCAATGTGATATGGTACTATGGAAGCAATGTTAAAGGATTAGAAATCCAACTTGGTTGCAGACTGTTGAAACAAATTAGCCATACCCTGGTTCTTTCCTATTTCTTTAATGGTTTGTTATTTTTTAATTTTACAAAGGATTGTACTTGAAGATACATTTGAACATGTTAGGTTTTAGTAGTCAAAAGTGGTCACTACTGTGATCACAAGATGAAATGGTGCCTTCATGTAAAAAAAAAGAAGAAAAATACAAATAAGAATGTTCTTTGTAGCCTACTGCTACGTATGGGGATATGTTATATTCCCAGTTCTAAATGTTTTCTGAAAGGGTTTGTCTCCTCTTTCATTTCTGCTCAACAAATATCCGTTGTTCCGTGGTTTTGATCAGTCCCACATTAACTATGTAATAAATGTGAAGCACAAAATGAAAACAGCATGGGTGCGGAAAAATTATGTAATTCTCCAAAGCAAGAAACACTTTAAACAATTCCCTTTCATTCCTAATGAAACTGTCGGAATCTGTGCAACAAAACAAAAGATATCAGATCAAATAATTATCTAGCCACGAAATGGCAAATCTGACGACGACCTATTGAAATAAAATCTAATTGTATTTGTCACATGCGCTGAATACAACAAGTGTAGACTTTACAGTGAAATGCTTACTTATGAGCCCTTTCCCAACAATGCACTTAAAAAGTACAAAATTAACAAATAGATCAAAATAAAATAGTAACACAATAAAATAACACCATACCATATAAAAAAAAAACAATAACGAGGTTATATACAGGCTATATACAAGGAGTACTGATACCGAGTCAATTGACTGGGTTACGAGGTAGTTGGGGTGATTGATTTAGGTAATATGTACAGTACATGTAGGTTTGGTTAGGTGATTGATTGAAGTACTATCTACATGTAGGTAGTGGGTGAAACACAGACAATCCAGGTAGCCATTTAATTAACTGTTCAGCAGTCTTATGGCTTTGGGCTAGAAGCTGTTCAGGAGCCTTTTGGTCCCAGACTTGGTGTGCCGGTACCACTTGCCGTGCGGTAGCAGAGAGAACAGTCTATGACTAGGGTGGCTGGAGACTTTGACCATTTTTAGGGACTTCCTCCACTACAGCCCCCTGTATGTGAATGGGGGCGTACTCGGCCCTCCATTTCCTGTAGTCCACGATCAGCTACTTTGTCTTGCTGACGTTGAGGGTTGTGTCCTGGCACCACATTGGCAGGTCTCTGACCTCCTCCTCGGGATTTTTTATAAGCGTCCAGATTTGTGTCCCGCTCCTTGAAAGCGGCTGCTCTAGCCTTTAGCTCAATGCGGATGTTGCCTTTAATCCATGGCTTCTGGTTAGGATATGTACGTGCGGTCAATGTGGGGACTACGTCGTCAATGCACTTATTAATGAAGCGGGTGACTGATGTGGTAAACTCCTCAATGCTATCGGATGAATCTCAGAACATAATTCAATCTGTGCTAGCGAAACAGTCCTGTTGCATAGCGTCCGCTTCATCGGACCACTTATGTATTGAGTGCATCACTGCTACTTCCTGTTTGAGTTTTTGCTTGCAAGCAGGAATTCAGAGGATGGAGTTATGGTCAGATTTGACAAATGGAGGGAGAGCTTTGTATGCATCTCTGTGTGTAGAGGTGATCTAGAGTTTTTTCGCCTCTAGTTGCACAGGAGACAAGAGGCTTGCTTGCTGTGAAGTTCACTTCCAGGTGACACCAAGTGGCAGTAGGAGGAGGAAAGGAGGGAGGGGAAAAGAGGGGGAAAGAGAGGATTGCGTCTGTCTGTGGTGAAAGGTTGTTTATGAGTTCACACAGAACTGTATTCCGACCACCAAGACCCAAAGGTTACGGAGGTTCTTTCTCAGTTGGGCTTGTGCCAACAGCAGTTTTCTTTCTCTCTCATTTTAGTTGAAGGTTTTATGTCGATCGTGTTTGGAATGTTAATGATTCCTGCCTCTGTCAGTCGAACAGTGATGGGCCTAGACTGGTAATGTTCTGTTTTTCTTTTCATTTTTGAGTTCATATGGAATAGTTCTTAAAGTTGAAGACAGAAATGTTCACAGTTATTGAGGTTATGTGTGGGTTCGTAGAGTGTATTATATCCCTCCCTGCAAGCTAGCTGTTTGTGTGTGCGCGCTCGCTTGTGTGTGTAGAGTGTTGTACCCTGACCACTAATACTGATCTCACACCCCGGGGTGGGGAAAGGGTGGGGAGGGGACATGCTAATTTAATGAATGACTGATGAGGGGAATAGATGTCGGCCAGGTTGGGGACAAGGGCTTGAGCCAGTGACCTTGACCAGCTCAGACTGATGACACTATCACTGTGTCAGTGGAGGCTGCTGAGGGGAGGACGACTCACAATAATGGCTGGAACGGACCAAATGGAATGACAAGCACATTGAAACCATGAGTTTGATATCATTCCACCTATTCCGCTCCAGCCATTACCATGAGCCCGTCTTCCCCAATTAAGGTGCCACCAACCTCCTGTGCACTGTGGGACAACACAGACACACTGGGTATGCTGTCTGTTATACTGTACTATGGGGATCCTGTCTTGGTTTGGGTGCTCAGGGCATCCCAGAGGTCAATGCCAATCAGTCTCCAAAACTCACATCAGTTTGGGAAACATGAGAGTCTAACTAGTGGGATCCGAACCCCGGTCTCAGAGGAAATTAGACCAAGTGGAAATTCCCCCTTGGGCTGAGGATGACACTAATTTTAAGTCACAGGCAGGACTACCTCATCACGATTGTAACATATATGCTAGGAGTCAGGAAGCAGGTGCATAAGGTGAGTTGAATAATGAGAATAAGCAGATAAACTAAACATGAGACGCGTACTGAACATGAACAAAACCAATACTGCCTGAAGACTGAGGCTACTGAGGGCTAAATAAAGGGGAAGTAATCAAGGTAATGATGAAGTCCATGTGTGCATAATGATGGGGAGCAGGTGTGCGTAATGATGGTTGCCAGGTGTGCGCAATGTAGATAGCCAGGACCGGTGGTTAGTAGACCGGCGACATCGAGCGCCGGAGAGAGGGAACGGGAGTAGGCGTGACAGTACCCCCCTGACACCCAGGATGACAGTGCCGAGGGCGGGGAGCGGGCCGGTCGGTGGAGATGAAAACCCCAGACAATGTTGGGGTCCAGTAGGGACCTAACGGCATAGGCAAGGGATCCATCGATGTCCAGGGGAGATGGAGGGGTGTCGCGAGGGACGGCATCAGCAAGGGGACCAGGAACCACTGGCCTGAAAAGAGGGTGAGATCCGGTAGTTGGTGGGGAGTTGTAAATGGTAAGTAACCTCATTAACCCTCAGGAGGACCTTGAAGGGCCCCACAAACCGGGGGCTCAGCTTCCAGCAGGGCAGACGGAGCAGGAGGTTCCTAGTGAAGAGCCAGGATGGAACACGGGAGCCTCACTGCGGTGGCGGTCCACCTGATCCTTCTGACGGCGGACAGCGCGCTGGAGCCTCACTTGGGCGGCGTTCCATACCTCCTCTGCATGTTGGAACCACTTGTCCACTGCAGTCCACGGAGCCAGGGCTGGCTGATAGCCCAGGACGCACTGGAAGGGAGTAAGCCCAGTGGAGGAATGACGAAGTGAGTTCTGGCCCCCAGCTTTCCAGACCCGCAACGTCAATTGGGGACCACAGTTGGAAACGATGTCCTCCGGAAGGCCATACTGCCGGAAGACCTGCTGGAATAGCGGTAGGTAGACCAGAGAGGGATAAAACAGCAGGATTTAGAGAATCTGTCAACAATGACCATAGTGATAAAACCATCAGAAAGGGGGAGATCAGTTACAAAGTCTATGGACAGATGTGACCAAGGCTGCTGAGGCACGGGAAGGGGAAGTAGTTTCCCTGCTGGAGCGTGCCAGGGAGATTTGGATTGGATACATAGTGTGCTACGTCCTGCGCCAAGGTGGGCCACCAGTATTTATCGGAGAGGGATTGGATGGTGTGGGTGATACCTGGGTGTCCAGCGGCGAGGGATGTGTGTGCCCAGGTCAACAGCCGATCTCTCACCCCCGTGGGGACGTAGATGCGCTCTGGAGGGCAGGTAGCGGGTTCCTTTTCCAGAGCCTGGCGGATGTCCACATCTACGTCCCAACACATGGGGCCAATGATTTATGAGGACAGATTGAGAGGCTGGAGGGCACTCACAGGACCCTCCACCAACATGGAACCACAGGGTGCGGGAAAGCAGGTCCTCCGGCATCCTGGTCCCAAGGCGATGATTCTCATCCTTGACCAGGAGATGGTGGGGTTATGAAGTTGGAGCCATGGGAGGCCGAGGATGACTTTGTGTATGGGTGCAGTGGTGATGAGGAAGGGAAGGCTTTCCTGGTGCCTGGGTCCCACGGTGAGGGTGAGTGGTGATGTGCGTAATTATATCGGATCCCAATGGTCATGTTTCCAGGGCTTGGACAGGAAAAGGAGAGGAGAGCGGGTATGAAGTTAAGTTCAGGGAGGAGGCGAGGGCCTGGTCAATGAAGTACCCAGCGGCACCGGATTCCACTAGAGCTGTAGAGACGATACTTGAGGGACAGCCAGCGAAATGGGAACCAGAAAGGGTTTGGCGGAAAACGATGATAATGGAATATTCACGCCTACCTCTGCTCTAGTGGACCCCAGGTTGGGATACACCGGACACCACTGAAGCTGGTGCCCCTCCTGGCTGCAATAGGGACAGAGCCCCAGCTGTCTCCGGCGATGCCACTCTGCCGTGGAGAGGTGTGTGGCCTCTACCTCCATGGGTTCAGGCTCTGCCTCAGGACAGCCAAAGGAGGGAGGCGAGTGGCGAGGTGGACACCGACGCTCCCGAAGAAGGTTATCCAGACGGATGGCCATCGCGATGAGAGCGTCCAAGGATATGTTGTCATCCCGACATGCCAACTCTGTCTGGACCTCCTCGCGCAGTCCACTGCGGAATAGATTGCGGAGCGCCGGCTCATTCCATCCGCTGGAGGCTGCTCACATCCCTCTCTTCCCTCTGGAGGATGGTCGAAGACTGCCCTGAACAGAGCCATGAACCTCTTATAGGAACCCAGCTCCTCCTCTCCTCTCTCCCAGATGGCCGTAGCCCACTCCAACGCCCGTCCAGTCAGCAGGGATATGACCGTGGCAACCTTTGACCTCTCGTGGTGGGGGCTCCAGTCTGATAGGCGAAATAGAGGGAGCACTGGAGTAGGAAACCACAGCATTACAATGGAGTACTGTCATACTTCTCCGGAAGGGACAGTCGGGCATCGCTGACCTGGGCGGACGGTTGGGTAGGCTGGGGGACTGGCTCACTCTGACAACCCGTGATAGGAGGCACTCCGACAGAGGTATGGAGAACCTTGCTGGTAGTGTCGAGGCGGCGGAGAACACAGAGGATCTCCTTCATGGTCATACCCAGTAGAGCCAGCTGGTCGTGGTGTTGGTGGAGTAAGTGACCCTGTTCCTCAACCGTCCGGAAGATGGTGTTATCTTCTGCTGCTTCCATTATTTTCAGAGGCAGTATTATGTAACATATACGCTAGGAGTCAGGAAGCAGGTGCAGAAGGTGAGTTTAATAATGAGAATAAACAGATAAGCAAAACAGGAGAAGCGTACTTAACGTGAACAAAACCAATACTGCCTGAACAGAGTCTACTGAGGGCTAAATAAAGGGGAAGTAATCAAGGTAATGATGATGTCCAGGTGTGCATAACGATGGGGAGCAGGTGTGCGTAATGATGGTTGCCAGGTGTGCGTAATGTGGGTTGCCAGGACCGGTGGTTAGTAGACCGGTGACGTCGAGCGCCGGAGAGAGGGAACGGGAGTAGGCGTGACAATGATACAGTGAGTCCAACTCACCTTCAATACAAGAGCACTCTCACCATCTCTCTCTGTGGCTCCCATACCACTACACTCTCAAACAACCATATTCAAAAATACCAGTTGCTGAAAACAGCTCGTCAAACTAGTAACGTGGGAGGATTTGACAGCATAGCGCCACTCATGACTACAACATAGGGACCGGAGAAATTCATGTTCATCACTCACCATGTTAGGTCATCAGATGCTCCAAAAAGATATGTCTCTGCAAAACAAATCAATGCTAGCTAGAAAAAAAATCCTTGTTGGACCTGCATTTACAATGTATCCAATTTCGGTTTCTGTGGTTGTTGGTTTAGCTTTCTGTAACTTTGTAGCAAGTACGGTCAGCATGTGTAGGTGCATATTGCATCATGATTGCAAGGTTTCCCATTTATTTTCCAACTGTCCCGTTATCTGGTTTTAATGTCCATTCTAGAATGCCCTTATAACCTATCAGAAATGAGTATTCAACAATGCTGTAGTATAATTGGCATGAATAGACTGGTTTTACGCACAATAACGTTCTATCCAAGCTGGGAGAGAGCGCGAGGACGGCTCATGTCATGCAGGTTCAGGTAGCCTATACAGGACAGTTGTATATTCAAAAAATCAATTGGTAGCTTATTAGTATGCTGTTGCATCGAAAATCTATGTAACAATCTGCAATGTTTTAATTTCCAACTCCGACCTTACGAAGCGTCCAGATAAACTGTGTTTATGCCAGTGAGCCTGTAGTGTACCGTAAAATTGCAGGAACTATTTAAAATCCTTAAGAGTTTATTGACTCTTATGTCAGCCTTCCACATTTGTGGTGGAAGGTGGCCGAGCTACAGCGTGTTTGTCAGACCATGAGACATCACGAAAATCGGTCTTTTCACAAAAACATCTGTAGCGTCCGAACGGTTTGGCCTACGACCCTCACGGGACTTGTCTGAAGTTGATATCGCCAATGTGCCAACTTCTGTCTGTAGCGTCCACATTTTTTGGGCTACAAACCACTATGGAAAGTGGAGATTCTCATGAACACGATGGTGTTCTCCGTTTTGCTCTACAACTCCCACAAGTGTCACGGGACTTGTATGAAGGTAACCATATTTTTTTTAATGAAAGGAATTATAGAGGTAGTTTTGTGCCAACAAAAAAAGGGAGTAAATATGTGTCCAAAAAACAAAAATAATTCCTTAGCTTTCTTAAATCTCCTAGATATATGAAAGACACTTGACAGATATATGACTTATTTTTTTGACTGTCTTTTGCCATTTATGAATATGTTACTCAATGCATTCCTGTGGGCTACTGTATAGTAGTAAAGGCCAAATTCTATATTTATCAAATCATTTTTAAATATATATTTTTTATACCTACAGGGGTCCTAAAATTCCAAATCAAATAGCTCAATGATCCATGGTATGATCATGTTAAAACAATTCCATTGTCACACCCTGATCTGTTTCACCTGTCTTGTGCTTGTCTCCACCCCCCTCCAGGTGTCGCCCATTTTCCCCCATTATCCCCTGTGCCTTTATACCTGTGTTTTCTGTTTGTCTTTTGCCAGTTCGTCTTGTCAAGCCTACCAGCGTGTTTTCCCAGTACTCCTGTTTCTCCCTAGCCCCTGTTTTTCCTAGTTTTTACAGTTTTGACCACTCTGCCTGCCATTCTGTACCTGTCTGACACTGCCCTGGATTACTGACCTCTGCCTGCCCTGACCCTGAGCCTGCCTGCCATTCGGTACCTTACTGACTCTGCCTGCCCTTGACCTGTTGTCTGCCTGCCCCCTGTTTTGTTAATAAACATCTGTGATTTGAACTGTCTGCATCTGGGTCTTAACAGATGCAGACAGGTTTTAACAGTGCAGCATTTCATGGCATAAAGGAAAACATGATGGAGAGAGAAAGAACAGGATTGTTGTTCACAACCATCACCCTCACCACTGACAAAGAACCCCTCAATAACTTGTTTTTGATTGTATGGTTCACCTCTATCACAATCAGATATGTCCTTTTTTATTCACAGACGCATGCTACCCATCTGAGGAGACAGAAGGTATAGGCGTGCGAGAGAGAAGGAGGAAGAGGGTAAAGTTTTGCTAAACAGATGAGAAAATACTGAAGGGTTTCCAAAACACTCTGAAATAATACCTCCTTTAATCCCTGCTTTCTCTATGCACTCCTCCTCCTGTTTCCTGTCTTCTATAGACAGCAGCAGACTTATCATCTCTCGCTCTCTTCATTGTTTAAAGCCTGCACTCCAATGCTGAAAGGCTCTTTACACCAGTGATTTTGATCAGCCCTGAGGATGTACACTGTAAAGTAACAATTGAAATAATCTAATTCCTGAAAGAACACACATTGCGTCTTCCAACTTCATTACAAACTGGAGCAGGAAAATATCTGAGCTTTGGTCTGGGCTCAAAACAGGTACACTTTTATTAGCTTAAGACCAGCCGACTCCTACCCTCTCCTCCTCTCTGTCCGTTTATAGCTAGCGTCCCCATCTGCAGTGGTGTTTCCCAGGCAGGCAGACAAGATAGAGCTAGTCCATTAGAGCATCGGCCCACGCACAGCACCAACCACTTAATCATTTATCCACCACAAGCTGAGGCATGAGGCATGGTACAAATCACCTTGCTCCCGGCTGACCCCTCCTCCTCACATTCCAGGACCCATCAGGTCTAGGGGTTAGTCTCCGCCTCCAGACAGGTCAGAGGTAACCAGGTCAGGTGGGTAAGAACCAGGAAATAGGTTAACCCTTGTAAACCGGAGATGTGGTGTTTAATATGCGTCTGACACAAGAAGGACCACTGGGATTCCGATAATTAGGGCCCTGGGTTAAATCACTGATTACCCCTCCTCCAATCCAGACCTTGGCCAGTAGGAGGTAAAGTACCAAACTGACCTTGAATCAGTGTTTAATCTAAAACCATATTGAGGGCTGAGCAAGCTCATGTCTCTGTCTGATCTTTGTATTATATTCATCACTGTAATGACTATGATTATGAGAAGTAGTGATGGATTAAATACATATTTTGATTAGTTTTGATACCCTTTTATAGCACAGCCTAAATAAGCCTCCCTGTCTTTGTTCTTGGCAAAATACACTCAAGTAAAGTTAACAGGAGAAACCCTCTTCACTACTCTCCTCATCCCTTTCTCATCTCCTCCCTCCTCTCTACCTCCAGAGTCTCATCCTTACTTCCTCCAAACATCTCTTCCCTCCATCTTTTTGTTTTGTACCGCGGCCAAGAATCTGTCCCCTCCTTTTCTTCTGCTTAGACCTAAGCAATCCGCTCAGTAGTGTGGAAGTACTTCAGGCAAATGTCTCATTAAAAAGAAATTGAAAGCAAACACTATTTTCTCAGGGGGGAACCGTTGTCTCTCCCGAGTCATAAATACTGGCCAGTAGCTAGCAGCATCGCTTAATGGCACACTAATAAAATAATACTGTGGTATGGTGACCTGTTCAGACAGAGGGAGGAAGAAAATTGAGAAATGTTCCCCCTTAGCCTTCACAATTAAAGACAGGGAGCCGTAGGTAATGCTAGCGATTAGCTCGCTAGCAATCAGAGCAGCCTGAGTTCGTAATAGCAGGTCATTACCTGAAGAGGAATTTATTTCCCACAGAAAGCAATAAGCCTTCTGGCAAAGGGTATTAATCAGTGGCGGTCGGTGCCGTTTAAGATTTGGGAGGACACATTTTTTTAATGAGCATGGCCTTATTTCTATTAGAGTATATTGGATGACTGTCATTCATATTCTATTTCATCCAGCTCAATGTAACATAGATACAGTTGAAGTCGGAAGCTTACATACACTTAGGTTGGAGTCATTAAAACTTGTTTTTCAACCACTCCACAAAGTTCTTATTAACAAACTATAGTTTTGGCAAGTCTGTTAAGACATCTACTTTGTGCATGACACAAGTAATTTGGGCTTTAGAAGCTTCTGATAGGCTAATTGACATCATTTGTGTCACGCCCTGACTCAGGGGACTCTTATATGTTGAGTCAGGGTGTGAATATTCTATGTTGTGTATATCTATGTGTATGATCTAGTATGTGTAGATCTATGTTGGCCGGTGTGGTTCCCAATCAGAGGCAGCTGTCGCTCGTTGTCTCTGATTGGGGATCATACTTAGGCAGCCTGTTGGCATGCATTAGTTGTGCGATCTTGTTCCGTGTTAGAGGCTTGTTTTGTTGTTTTGTTTGTTGTGTTTATCGGTTAAATAAACATGTATGCATTTCACGCTGTGCCTTGGTCTGACCCGTCCTTAAACGAACGTGACAATTTGAGTCAATTGGAGGTGCACCTGTGGATGTATTTCAAGGCCTACCTTCAAACTCAGTGCCTCTTTGCTTGACATCATGGGGAAATCAAAAGAAATCAGCCAAAACCTCAGAAATAAAATTGTAGACCTCCACAAGTCTGGTTCATCCTTGGGAGCAATTCCCAAATGGCTGAAGGTACCATGTTCATCTGTACAAACAATAGTACGCAAGTATAAACACCATGGGACCACGCAGCCGTCATACCGGTCAGGAAGGAGACGCATTCTGTCTCCTAGAGATGAACGTACTTTGGTGCGAAAAGTGCAAATCAATCCCAGAACAACAGCAAAGGACCTTGTGAAGATGCTGGAGGAAACAGGTACAAAAGTATCTATATCCACAGTAAAACGAGTCCTATATCGACATAACCTGAAAGGCCGCTCAGCAAGGAAGAAGCCACTGCTCCAAAACCGCCATAAAAAAGCCAGATTACGATTTGCAACTGCACATGGGGACAAAGATTGTACTTTTTGGAGAAATGTCCTCTGGGCTGATGAAACAAAAATAGAACTGTTTGGCCATAATGACCATCGTTATGTTTGGAGGAAAAAGGATACCGAAGAATACCATTCCAACCGTGAAGTACGGAGCTGGCAGCATCATGCTGTGGGGGTGCTTTGCTGCAGGAGGGACTGGTGCACTTCACATAATAGATGGTGTCATGAGGAAGGAAAATGATGTGGATATATTGAAGCAACATCTCAAGACATCAGTCAGGAAGTTGAAGCTTGGTCGCAAATGGGTCTTCCAAATGGACAATGACCCCAAGCATACTTCCAAAGGCTACCCAAAATGTTTGACCCAAGTTAAACAATTTAAAGGCAATGCTACCAAATACTAATTGAGTGTATGTAAACTTCTGACCCACTGGGAATGTGATGAAATAAAAAAAAACTGAAATGAATAATTCTCTCTACTATTATTCTGACATTTCACATTCTTAAAGTAAAGTGGTGATCCTAACTGACCTAAGACAGGGAATTCTTACTAGGATTAAATGTCAGGAATTGTGAAAAACTGAGTTTAAATGTATTTGGCTAAGGTGTATGTAAACTTCCGACTTCAACTGTAGGTTTAGGCCACTACATGATACTCCAATTTTCTCTTTACCAATCATGAGGTTGTTGCAACCTAGCCTACGAATTAAAGTTTATAACATAGGTGCACAGGTCGAGAGACAAATTGGAGTAATCAAGGTGCCAAACAGGGACACATTCAATATCGCCTTGCACACTCTTGCCTGCATCTAGCTGATCTAGGGTGTAATCATTAGTCCAAACAGTTTCAAACAATAGTTTTTATTGGACAAAGTCAGGTAGGTTTATCCCTGTTTCTTTACGTTTTATTCCATTTAAGAAATGTTTTTCAACAGAATCGGCGGAATGAATACACCCCTGATCACCCGCACACACAGTTCACTTTCATAACAGCCACATAAAAACAGCATCATCACTTTGCTTGTTGTATAATTTCTTCTCGCATCTACGCGCTCTCCTCCTCTCACCTTTTCCCTTTGCTTGTGGACTTCAGTGCTCAACACAACAGCTGTTTGTGACCAGGCAAAAAAACCTTTCCAAGCCAAACCTTCATACCATAACCGCTAACCTCTACACACAGCTACACACCCACTACAGTTACGCAGTACAGTGTACAACAAGCAGTTTAGCAGAGACACTGGCGGGCCCCGGTGGCAATAAACTAATAAAACCAAATGTTTACCTTGACTTGGAAGAGTTTCAGTGTTAGATAGCCTTAGCCATCTAGCTAACATAAATAGCATTCCTCTCTGTTTGAGACAGTTTGTTTAAGTAGGCTAAATTAGGTAGCTGCATTATAGCTGCTGCTTCTTTCTCTCTACTGCTTCTCCTTAATACAAACTAAACATCCATTTGTTCAAAACTGTTCAACTATTGTCTTTCTCTCTCTTTGAGTCAACTGCTCTCCACATTTTATGCACTGCAGTGCTAGCTAGCTGTAGTTTATGCTTTCTGGATTAATTGTCTGATCCTTTGATTGGGTGGACAAGTCAGATCATGCTGCAAGAGCTCTGAAAGGTTGGAGGACGTCCTCCGGAAGTCGTCATAATTACTGTGTTACTGTAGATCTTCATTGCAAAACAGTGTGTTTTAATCCGTTATTTGGTGACGTGAAAATATTTAGTCTAGTTTTATCTAAAAAGGATAACCTTTTTAATGTTTCAATATTTGTGTTTTTATGAAATTCACTGAGTAGGATGGTCCTCTCCTTTCTCCTCTGAGGAGCCTCCACTGGTTTTAATACCATGTCTCAGAGAGGAAAGGAGGAAGGAGGCAGGGAGAATGGAGGGAGAAGGGAGGGAGGAGGGAGATAGGTCAGAGGCTGCATTCTGACGGAGGAAAATAACAATGTTTGCCGTAAAAAGGCACAGTGACACTTTATAATAACGAGCGCTCATTAAGGAAAATATTAGTCACTTAGTCATTGTGAATAATTAATGAAGGGGCAGTTTACCTCAGTTTATCTGCATGTTGGGACATGAGTTATGGCACATTGAGCACATCGTGCCAGGTCTGTTGTGGTCATAATGTGCCTGTTCTTTCATAAATATCATCATTATTGAGACTTGAATGTGATTCAATGAGACTTAAATGGTTATCCATGTAATAAACAGACAGTTAGCACATAGTAACCATATCACATGGCTATCAATCAGGTGGTAATGGTTAATTAGGCTGACTGTAAATTGTCATTAGATGCATTGACGCTCAGTCAGATGCATAGACTGCTCATCCATCACACTGATTTATATACAGTATAAAACCGTGCATCGGTCTCGAAGCATAAAGTATAGCATTAATCTATATGAAGCTGGGCTATTTGACAGATAAGGCCAGGCTATGCTGCATATGTGTACACACATGGAGAAACAGAAACACACACACACACACACACACACATACACTCAAAGGGATCGAGTAGTCTTTGATGTTGATAGAGCACACCCGCACACACGCATGCACACACACATATCATTATCTCCTAGATGGTGCTGCTCTGTGACTTAGGGGATACTGTAATGTAATCTAGTATGGAGTGCCTCAGCAGGCCTGACTGAGATCCATAACAATATGTAATAAATATACCAGGAGATTGGGCCTCCGGGTTATTCATCACACACCAGTGGACTGATGTAGAAACACGCACCAACTGTCACACACACACCTGGACTTCCTCCTTTTCCCATTCCCCCGCCACCAGGGATGGAATCTTTGATCATTTATTAGCAGCTGACGCTGTGTATGGACCTTCGGTTATAAAAGCCTATATAATTCCCTTTCTGATAGCCCCGGACCCCTGCTCATTTGGGGGGGTGGGACAGCAGAGTGAGTGAAATAAGATTACCATGCTTCAGCAGTGGCTGTCACCGGCTTGATGAAGCAGTCATCACCGCATAGCGCATAGCAATTGTTATACAGAAATATTTTAAGAATAAACACACTTGTGTAAAAATCAATAGAGCTCAATTGAGCTCACTGGCAACGGCTGGGCCTTTGTCAACCAAATAGGTTTATAATTGCGTTCAAAACAGCTGCAGGTCTTTACCTGACAGTTAGGCATTGCTGCGGTGTTTCTGGGAAAGTTTTATTTGAGTACTGTTGAATTCTCCAGGAGGTGTTGTTTTCAAGCTCGCTGTGATAAAGTTTGTGTGTGTGCGTGTGTGTGTGTGTCTAAATATGTTAGGAGATTAATCTGGTTCTTTCACAGACTCAAATGTACTGATCAAGAGTATTATGTATCTGCATCTGGTAGTGGTTGCTGTTTGCATCAATATGTTATTACCTTCTCCATCTGACTAGGATAACTGTATTGCTGGCTAAAAGTTGTCTTTATTTTTATATGCTGTAAATGAAGATGCTTGGATTAGTAGATAAAGAATGAGGCTGAAAATAAATAGAGTAAATAGATAGTATAGAGAACAGAATGTACAGAATATACTAAGAACAGAATGTACAGAATATACTAAGGTCATACTGAGTACAGAGAATGGATTATAGATTAGAGTATGGGGTTGAAGAATTAACCTAAGAATAGATGTATTCTAGAAACACAGGTAGAATTCAGCTGAAAAGCCATAGATTGATGAGGGTGAAATAGGATTTGAACAGGTGCTGATAGGACCACATACTCTAATTTGACACAGAGGAACACACACACACATACACGCACACACACACACACACACACACACACACAGGAACGCATGTGCAAGCAAGCATGCACGCACGCAGACAGACACACACACACACACACGCACGCACGCACGCACACACACACACTCACACACACACACACACACACACACACACACACACACACACACACACACACACACACACACACACACACACACACACACACACACAAACACTCTTTCTCTGATTGAGACTCTCATTCAGAAAGTAAACACAGATGGCATTGAGATCCAGATCCTTCTATGTGGTTTAGCTAAGCCTATATCACTGCGATTTAGCAAAAATATTATGTCCATAATCTTGTATTTTACAACAGTTAAGCTAAGTATTTAGTGCAACCGGCAAGGTGATATTGTATTTCTCTGAAAATAGGATTTTTGAAGTATCTGTGTGGGTATGATTTCTGTACCCTAACAGTTGCCAGATGGCTATATGGACACATACAATCAATGTGAAAGCTCACTAATCCTTTGTGGACAGAGAGCCGAATAGATAAGAGGTTATTTTCCTTGACGAGAGACAGAGAGAGAGACAGTGGAAAAGAGAGAGAGAAAGTGAGAGAGATCAATGGAGAAGGAGAGAGGCTCTTTCCGATTGCTCCAATTTGACAGGATTATACGTGTTTTGCAATTCCCTCTAATGACATGTGAAGGCATGCCGGCATTTCCTTAATCAAGTGTAATCTATTTTGAAAGTAGTTTCACAGAAACAATATGACAATGATAATAACTATCCCCAGTGAGTAGATAGAGAAGTTATTTTGGGCTCCAACAGACTGACACGGGCCCCTGAGATGTTAGCCAGGTGTCTCGGTACAAGACTTTTGTTACAAACATGGGCAGAAAGAGAATGTTCCATTTCAGACATAACTGATTATTATCTGTTGGGTTATTTCATTTTCTTCCTCCGTATGTAAGAAGAGGTAAAATGTCAAACAATTTGAAATGCAAAGTCTAGCGGAATATTGAGGGCTTCGTATAGGCTCTTTTTATTGACCATCATGGACTTCTCATGTCAGTCGATTTCTTTATATGCTCAATATTCTCTTCCCTTCTGAATAAAATCAATCACTCAAGCCGTACCGTACACACAGCACAATGGGAATAGTTAGCCATACAGTCATCTCTCATGGACAGATCTACGTAAACATAACTGATGGAATGGGATGCGTAGGATAACGAACAGCAGTAGTTCTGGTGTTTGGGTTTTTCCTCACTGGTTATTTGGACATATTATAATTTCACAGGTGTTAGCATCTTTGGAATTTCGGAAGGGGAGGGGACATTTAGCCTGTAACTTGCAAAGAGAGAGGGTGGAGCTCCTCGTTCTGGTTCCGCGCCTCGTTCTAGCATCTCTTAATCTCTTCTCTTCACACGTATGGACCCAGAACTTAATCGAGCAGCTGACCAATTAGCTCTGAGTTAACCGAGATTAGCCATACAGTACAGGTCGCAGAGTGCATGACAAAACATAGCTCTATCTCCCTCCCTCCCTTCCTCCAGGGTTTGGGATGGGATCGTCTCATCTCATAGCAGTGAGATATGATGAGAGACCTCTCTCTGTGGTTGTGTCTCTCTCAGTGTCAGTCTCTCCTCAGGTAGCTCTGGTTCTGCCAGAGGCCCAGTTTTTCATGTGGCAGCTCACTATGCTGTCTGCACAGCATGGCACTGCTCTTCTATAACGCTATAACTCTAACACTCTCTCTCCCTCCCTCTCTCCCTCTCCAAGGGCTAGGACTGGAGTTGGTTATGATGCTGTAGTGTTTTTTTTCTCTGTTTCTGTTTATTTCATATCTATTTTCTCTGTCATGCGTTGTATGTGATTTATAGGGGTTTGGGATAGAGATAGATGAGCTACATTTGTCACCTCTCCCCATCCCTCACTATCTGTAACTTCTAATCTCCCTCGCAGGACACCTGAGATCCAGGCGTTTCTTTTTTAAACCGGCGTCGATGTTCTAATTCTGATTCCAAACGACTCGAGTGACATAATAATATTTCATATTTAAACCTGGTTCTGAGAAGTCCTGACGGGGGAGAAAACAAAGACACAGGTGGTTTGAGTTCTAAGATCAAATCCGTCCGCTGCAGTTCAGTGTCACGTATCCGTTTTCTCTCTGCTTGGGTTTATGTTACTTCTTTCCTTCTCTCTTTCCTTGTGTCTTTCCATCCCTCCTCTCTCTCTGTCATCGCAGTCTCTCTGTTTCATTCTCTCTATTCTCTCCTCATCCCCTCTCATCCCTATCTTCATTTCAGTGGATATATTTTGGTGCCCCGTGTGAGGATTGGCAGGTCTGCTTTTTTCGGGAGGTGCCAAGGTACCATGTAAATGGATTTAAGCCTCTGAGCCCAGGGACACTGGTTCAGGCCTCCCACGCCACTGTGTGAAAGTAGTTGTGCCCAACAGTTGGCAAGGCCAGGCAGCGTTAACAGCAAACATCCCTCAGACTGTGGGGTTGTGACAAGGCCATGGCTACGCCCCCCCGGGGTACTTGTGTGTTTGGTATTTGTTTTATTTGAATACCCAGAGTCTGTTTTGGTTTATTCATGTGCTGGTGCCAAGCGTTGTGCGCCTGGCCCCAAAGCAACACTCAGAGGAGAAGACTGCACACCCTGAGGCGACTGCCTCTCCGAAACACACAGACTACAGCATATCACAATATTGCAGATATCAAAGTTGCAGAGATGGAAGCAGGCACCGGGTGTGTGTTCAGGCTTTTGGGTTGTATTTGTTTTCATAAATAGAGCACAAAAACGTAATCTGCTGCTGTTGCTGGCTTTCATTTTAGGAAGTGCCTTTGGCTTTTGTCAGTCAGAGAGCAGTTGGCCCTTTCTGTCTGTCTGTGTGTGTGTGTGTGTGTGTGTGTGTGTGTGTTTATTTTTTATTTTTTTATTTCACCTTTATTTAACCAGGTAAGCCAGTTGAGAACAAGTTCTCATTTACAACTGCGACCTGGCCAAGATAAAGCAAAGCAGTGCGATAAAAACAACAACACAGAGTTACATATGGGGTAAAAAAAACATAAAGTCCATCTTAAAAAAGTGCCGTTTAAGATTACGGAGGACGATAAAAAATTATAAATGAGAATGCCTTATTTCTATTACAGCATATTGTATGACTGTCATTCATATTCCATTCACCCAGCTCAATGTAACATCAATAGGTTTAGGCTACTACATACTCAAATTTACCCATCACAAGGTTGCTAAAATCTAGCCTATGAATTAAAGTTAAAATGTAGGTGCACAGGTAAAGAGATATTTGAATAGTCAAAGTGACAGATATTGACACATTCAATACTGCCTTGCAGACTCTTGACTGCATCTAGCTGATCTAGTGTGTAATCATTAGTCCAACAGTTGCAAAAGAGTTTCTATTGGACAAATTCAGGTATGTTTATCCCCGTGTCATTCCGTTTGCTTCCATTTAAGAAATGTTTTAACAGAATCGGCGGAATGAATACACCCCTGATCATACGCAAACACAGTTCACTTTCATAGAAGCTACATACAAACAGCATGATCTCTTTGATCGTTGTATAATTCCTTCTCGCATCTACGTGCTCTCCTCCTCTCACCTTTTCCCATCAGCTGTCTGTGACCAGGCTAAAAAACCTTTCCAAGCCAAACCTTCATATCATAACCACTAACCTCTAAACACAGCCTACATCGTTGTCACCATATTAACGTCATACTCAACATACACTACATGACCAAAAGTATGGGGACACCTGCTTGTGGAACATCTTATTCCAAAATCATTGGCATTAATATGGAGTTGGTCCCCCCTTTGCTTCTATAACAGCCTCCACTAGTCTGGGAAGGCTTTCCTTTAGATGTTGGAACATTGCTGCGAGGACTTGCCTTCTTCAGCCAGAAGAGCATTAGTGAGGTCGGGCACTGATGTTGGGCGATTAGGCCTGGCTTGCAGTCAGCGTTTCAATTCATACCAAGGTGTTCGATGGGGTTGAGGTCAAGGCTCTGTGCAAGTCAGTCAAGTTCTTCCACACCGATCTCGACAACTTTTCTGTATGGACCTCACTTTGTGCACTGGGGTATTGTCATGCAGTCCCAGACCATTATTCCTCCTCCACCAAACGTTACAGTTGGCACTATGCATTCAGGGAGGTAGCGTTCCCCTGATGTTCGCCAAATCCAGATTCATCCGTCGGACTGCCAGATGGTGAAGCGTCATTCATCACACCAGAGAACACGTTTCCACTGCTCCAGAGTCCAATGGTGGCAAGCTTTACACCACTCCAGCCGACGCTTGGCATTGCGTATGGTGATCTTAGGCTTGTGTGCGGCTGCTCGGCCATGGAAACCCATTTCATGAATATCGCAGTTTGGAACTTGGTAGTGAGTGTTGCAACCGAGGATAGACAATTTTTACGCGCTACGAGCTTCAGCACTCGGTTGGTATAGTTCTGTGAGCTTGTGTGGCCTACCACGGCTGAGACATTGTTGCTCCTAGACGTTTCCACTTCACAATAACAGCACTTACATTTGACCGTGGCAGCTCTAGCAGGGCAGCAATTTGACTAACTGACTTGTTGGAAAGGTGGCATCCTATGACTGTGCCACATTGAAAGTTACGGAGCTCTTCATTCTACTGCCAATGTTTGTCTATTGCAATTGCATGGCTGTGTGCTTGATTTTATACACCTGTCAGCAATGGGTGTCCACTAATTTGAAGGGGTGTCACATACTTTTGTATATAGTGTAGCTACTAGAACTAAAGCGTTAGTAAACCCGCTACAATCTTGTAGTACATTGTACAGTCAGCAGCAAGCAATTTAGCAGTTACACCGGCAGGCCCTGGTGGTAATAAATTAATAAAACCAAAAGCTTACTTGAAAGACTTCCAGTGTTGGATAGCAATAGCCAGCTAGCTAACATAGCATCCCTCTCTTTTTGAGCCGGTTGTTTGAGTAGGCTAAACTAGCTAGCTGCATTCGCTAGCTAAGTGAAAGTGAGAAAAAACATACAATGAAATCTCTCTCTCTCATGCATCTCCTTCAGGAATTAATTTGTTCAAAACAGTTCAACTATTGTCTTTCACTCTCTTTGAGTCAACTACTCACCACATTTTATGCACTGCAGTACTAGCTAGCTGTAGCTTATGTTTTCAGTACTAGATAAATTTTTTGATCCTTTGATTGGGTGGACAACATGTCAGTTCATGCTGCAAGAGCTCTGATAGGTTGTAGGACATCCTCCGGAAGTCGTCATAATTACTGTATAAGTCTATGGAAGGAGATGAGAACCACGAGCCTCCTAGGTTTTGTATTGAAGTCAATATACCCAGAGAAGGATGGAAACTATCTGTCGGCTACACCATGGTGCTACCCTACAGAGTGCTGTTGTGGCTAGTGTAGACCTTCCTTACAAAATAGTGTGTTTTAATCAATCATTTAGTGATGTGAATATATTTAGTATAGTTTTATCAAAAAGGTATAATTTTTTTAATGTTTCACTATTTTTATTTTTATGAAATTCACTGAGGAGGATGGTCCTCCCCTTCCTCCTATGTGGAGCCTCCACTGGTGTGTGTGTGTGTGTGTGTGTGTGTGTGTGTGTGTGTGTGTGTGTGTGTGTGTGTGTGTGTGTGTGTGTGTGTGTGTGTGTGTGTGTGTGTGTGTGTGTGCGTGTGTGTGTGTGTGTGTGTGTGTGTGTGTGAGTGAGTGTATTTGCACCAGTGTGATATCACGAAATGAGAATGTAAACAAGTGATTTGCATGCAACCTTCATAGCATCAATTCTTAATTATAACTCTCACTGCAAAAAAGTTGAAACAGCCAGCAATCCCTGTGTATGAAGAATACATTATTATTCACTTCAGTGTTCCTTTCTGACTTACATTTTATTAATGTTTTGGTCCCAGGGACTGTCTAAATGATATTTAAATATTCAATTGGGGAAACATTTTCTGGATTCATTGAGTCATACTGTTCCCCTCCCTTTTTTCATTAACACAGACAGTGGAGGACCGCAAGACACAAGAGACAAACAGTGAAGAAACCTATTTGGGTCTTTGAGCTCATGACTATGATATCATGGACATACTGTGTATGTCATGGGTTGGGCAGTTCAACAATTCAACGGAACTATCATGGAGTCAAAAGGATAGGAGAGAATCCACCAGGTGACCTGTATTCTTCTTAGATAAAAGAGGAGGAAAGGAGGAAGAATGCAAGGATGACGCGTCCACAAGGTTGGAGTGAAGCAGCATTGAATGTATGGATAAAAGCGTGATGAAGCTGAATTATTACTACTGGTATCTTGCAGAGAACATGTGTCCACATGGTTGAAATAAAGCAGGAATTAATGTGGAATTAAAGCTAGACCAAAGCTGAAGTATCACTGCTCTCAGTATCTTTTTACTGTACTGATGCAGAGTGTCTTATATGGTTGGCTGCCATTGGTGTTTCAACAAGGCTAGCTGCAGCTCGGCACTACAGCGTAGTGCTATGGGGTACGTCTGCTCAGCTCTAAAATGATTTTCTGTCTTATCCAGAGCCATGGGAGAGATATTAATGAGCTCTTATTAATTACGTTTCTTTCACACGATGGATGAGAGGGGCTCGGCTCAACAGGGACTTGATGTAATAGAAAATAGAAGAGGTTTGATTAAATACAGAGGTCTCAGTAGACAGCTGAAGATCTGTATTATGAGAAATAATGGCATTTTGATATTTGGATTATGCAATCAGATTTGTCTGAGGCAAATCATGTTACGAGAACTTGTTATGTGAATTGTGCGTGTGTATGTTTGTTTTCCACTCTCAGTTCATCCTGCAGCTCTTGACATCCATTATCAATGTGTTTGTGGCTGTATTTAGTGTAGATTGCTCACTCGTTATAAATTAATGGATGTTGTAGTACTAGAGCAAACTACAAGCACTAGAAAACCACACACCCAAATGTACACGCACACAACCCCTTTTATGGAACAGATTTTGTACTAATGAGTCCAGGCAAGTAGTGAGAGATTATGAATTCAGCTCTGATTGGGAAAATTACATACTGAAAGCATAATTAATAAGTAAACAAGTGCTTCTATTACGATGTAAGCTGATTGTAAGGTATGGGCGGGGTCTCATACAGTCCCCATATTGTGTGTGTGTGTGTGTGTGTGTGTGAGTGTGAGTGAGTCAGTGTGTCCAGTGTCCTTTAGACTGCAGGCAGAGCCTTCCATGAGTATATGGAAATGACAGTAGCACTCTAAGGTGAGAGTGAAATGGGAGTGTGGCGAATAGAGTTATAGAACACAAAAGAGAGAGGGGGAGCTGGAAAACGAGAAATATAAAAAAACAAGAGATAGCTGGAGAAGCCGTGTCAGTGTTTGATATCGAAAAGAAAGGACAATATTTTTGAAGAGTGAAATTCTGTCAGAGTACTATCCCACAGAACCAAAAGAGAGATTGGGCTGTCTGGATCATAGATCATGATTGATGTAAAAGAGTATGTTAAATACATGTAAATTGCACGTAAGAGGAACAATCTAGCTTGATGTGGTGGGATTTGGCTGACATCACACTTTTGTTTTTGAAGTTAGACAGTAGTAAGTTATCCTCAAATAGCAGACCTATTCTGTCTGTGTCCAGTGAATGACATTAGAAGAGGTGGACTAATGAGCAACTACACACACACACACACACACACAGAGAATCCTTGGAAACCCACTGTAGCAATTTCTACATAAATTACATCAGCCCGCCCCGTATCTTATTTCGTCTATGCTTACATTCTTACTTTTTGAGTGTTATTGTTCATTTTCGGCCTCCTCTTGTGTATCTCTCTTTCTCAGGAGTGAATTCCATTTCCCTCTCTGATTGATCATATTCAAATAACCCTGCCGCTCCCCATTCACCACGGATTTATTTCTGAATTGGAGGGAATTTTTTTCTAGCCTCGCCTTTAAGTTTCTAGCATCTGTCTGATAGCATGTCCACAGATGCCAGCGCTGTTTTAAGAAGTCATGAGGGGAAATTCACAAGCTTTCTGTCTGTGGAACTAAAGCTCACGTCAGGTCTGATGTGAGAATAGAAATGTAATGAGATCCTGTTGTAATTCACACATTTGGTTTGAATGTTTATTTTATTATTTATTCTAAAGGATCATAGGGAAATTGATGAATTTCCATGTTCAGCCTTTTTTTTTTACTTGTCATGTTCCTTCCATGGTTTTTAGAACACAAGGTTTTATTATACTTCATGTGGAACCATTAGGGCAGAACACACAACTGAACATATCATGTGGATTGGTGTGTGTGTGTTAGTGTTAGAGCGATTAACCAAATTGTTTTTATTTTTATTATTATTATTAAACAACTAATTGACTGACTTCGGTTCAATTACTTGAATTCCAGTTCGTTTTTTTGTTTTATTGCCCAATGCAACGTTTCTCTAGAAAGAAATCAAATAATTCACAAGAGAAATCAAGTCAAGAACTAGGCTACGTGGGACGCTAGGCTAAAGGAAGTTGTAGTTTTCATGAAGCAAATATTCAACCTAGTTCAGCGCAGAAACGTGGTAATTAACTACAATGACCATAATCCATTGCACCTGTTTTTTCAGGCTCGGACAGAGACGGATACACTTTTACGCTTGCTACGTTAGGTTAGATACACACAGACCACGTAGACCGCATAACAGAGGAATGTACACAACACAATGAGGAGAGGGATGGAGACTGTTTGTGAAAGTATGCCTTTTCTACATTGAAAAACAAGTACAATTATTTTGTCAGACAGCTCTGCAGCATGCTTAGGCAGGCTAGCTAAATACAATAGGATGACTAAAGACAGTACAGTATGGGGAGGACAGAGATAACGTTAGTTGGTCTGGCTGGCTGCTACTGCCTGAGCAGAGATGAGATGATGATGGAATTAAAAATAATAATATATATGAACACAACTGGAATATTTTATTATGTCACAGTAATTTCCTATTTTACTATTGATGTCTACCCAATGTGGACCTGACAGTGACAATGGAATATTTTCAATGTTTTGGCAATTTAATGTTCACTATTTTGGCTTTGTAATTTCCATTCAAAAAGCTCTAAAATCATTTTTATGTCACTATTTCATAATATATTTAATGTTTTTTAAAAATCATTGAAATCGAAAACCGTGATAATTTTTTTATAATCGAACCGAAACGGAACCAACTTCAAAAAGCACTAATCGCTCAGCACTAGTGTGTGTGTGTGTGTTCAGCTAGCTTGTCTGTGGTATGAATTGTGTAAATGTCTGAATGTGTGTGTGTATCTGCCCGGGTGTTTATTGTTCATTTACATCCAAATGACTATTTTCTCCCTTTGGAGGCTGAAAACAGAGAAAGATTGATTGCATAGAAATGTGCAGAGTCCATGAGCATCAGTAAACATTGAGAATGCTCTCCATCTCTGTGTATGCACCAGCCAGCTCCCCATATAGACTCACAACCATGTAAAATGCACAAGGGCTGCAGTGAGAGGTGTATCGGTGTGTGTGTGTGTCTGATTGTGTGTGTGCAAAATACTAATTTGATGAGGTCAGTGAAGCCCCTTTCTCGCCCCGTACCCCCCTTCTCTCTTCTCCTGTGTGTTTGTGTTCACCAGACGATAAGAATATTGGTGCATGTCTCCATGGAGCTTACGATTCACCCTCCTCACTGCCAGGCCAGCATTAGCCCACCAGATAGAGACATTCTTAATGCTCTCAGGACTGAAAGAGATTGGACCTCCAAAAGCAGAGAGGGAAAAGAAGGATTGAAATGAGGTAAAATAGGATAAATGATAGAGGGAAAGTGAAAGGGATATTTGTGTGTGTGGCCTGTGCTTTATGTCTGTGGGTTTGTGTGCCTGCATGTGTTGTGTGTCCAGGCCTGTATACATGTGACTGTGAGTGTAGGAAAGAGAAAGCAGTCTGTCTGCTAATCCCTCATTTAAATCAGTTACTCATGTTAAACATGGACACACTGCTCCTCTCTGGCTGGTAAGCCAACATGTGTGACTCACTCAGGCATGGGAGGGATGGGAAAGAGGGATGGGAGGTAGGAGAGAGAGGGGAGGGAGGGGGTAGAATGTTGCAGAGGTAGGTTATAGTTGGAGTGGTTGACGCTCAATATTGTTGCCACTGTGATTTCTGTCTGTCTGTCCTCCCTCCCTCCCACCCTCTTTACCACACACCTACTTGTGATGAGGTGTGAATGACGGAGTCAGGCGCAAGAGGTAAAAGACAGAAATCCAGAGTTTATTCAGTGTACATGAATAAAGCGTAGCAAGCGTCAAAACAAAACTAGCACAAGGGAAAAATCCATCTTGGCTACATACAAGGAAAGAGTAGCTCAACCGAGCTACTACCTCTCACAATGAACAATCACTCACAAAGGACAAGGGGGCAGAGGGAACACTTATACACAGACTAATGAGGGAATGAGTACCAGGTGTGTGTGATTGACAAGACAAGACAAGACAAGACAAATGGAATGAGGATAAATGGAGCGGTAGTGGCTAGTAAGCCGGTGACGACGAACGCCGAAACCTGCCCGAGCAAGGAGGAGGGGCAGCCTCGGCTGAATTCGTGACACTACTAGCTCAGACTTCTGGCCCTGAACATGCCGTGTGTGTATGTATGAGAGAGAATAAGATGGGAGGGACAAAGAGAGGGGGGGATGTTAAATGAAGAGAACAGGAGCTCATGGTCGTTGATGAAAGCCTGTTGGAGGTATTCATTTAGGAAAGATTAAACAAACTCTCCACAACTGACGGAATTACTAACAGAAGGACTTGTTCAAATGATGACGATTGTCCTCAGTGTTTCATGTTTTCAATGTCAGATCATGTACTTGCCTGTTATTCTCCCCACCAAGCAGAGATTGAAGGTCAATGGTTTATGTAACATGGGAGTTTATCAATTGTATTTTTGTGTGTTTTAATATGACTAAACATGTACAGTGGATTCGGAAAGTATTCAGACCCCTTCCCTTTTCCACATTTTGTTATGTTACAGCCTAATTCTAAAATGGATTAAATATAACATTTTCCTCATCAATCTACACACAATACCCCATAATGACGAAGTGAAAACAGATTTTTATACATTTTTGCAAATGTATAAAAAAACAAAACAGAAATACCTTACTTACATAAGCATTCAGACCCTTTGCTATTAGACTCTAAATTGAGCTCAGGTGCATCCTGCTTCCATTGATCATCCTTGAGATATTTCTACAACTTGATTGGAGTCCACCTGTGGTAAATCCAACTGATTGTACATGATTTGGAAAGGCACACACCTTTCTATAAAAGGTCCCACAGTTGACAGTGCATGTCAGAGCAAAAACCAAGCCATGAGGTCGAAGGAATTGTCCGTAGAACTCTGAGACAAGATTGTGTCGAGGCACAGATCTGGGGAAGGGTACCAAAACATTTCTGCAGCATTGAAGGTCCCCAAGAACACAGTGGCCTCCATCATTCTTAAATGGAAGAAGTTTGGAACCACCAAGACTCTTCCTAAGAGCTGGCCGCCCGGCCAAACTGAGCAATCAGGGGGAGAAGGGCCTTGGTCAGGAGGTGATCAAGAACCCGATGGTCACTCTGACAGAGCTCCAGAGTTCCTCTGTGGAGATGGGAGAACCTTCCAGAAGGACAACCATCTCTGCAGCACTCCACCAATCAGGCCTTTATGGTAGAGTGGCCAGACGGAAGCCACTCCTCCGTAAAAGGCACATGACAGCCCGCTTGGAGTTTGCCTAAAGGCACCTAAAGGACTCTCAGACCATGAGAAACAAGATTTTCTGGTCTGATGAAACCAAGATTGAACTCTTTGGCCTGAATGCCAAGCGTCACATCCGGAGGAAACCTGACACCATCCCTACGGTGAAGCATGGTGGTGGCAGCATCATGCTGTGGGGATATTTTTCAGCGGCAGGTACTGGGAGACTGGTCAGGATCAAGGGAAAGATGTAGTACAGAGAGATCCTTAAAGAAAACCTGCTCCAGACCGCTCAGGACATCAGACTAGGGCGAAAGTTCACCTTCCAACAGGACAGCGACCCTAAGCACACAGCCAAGACAACACACGAGTGGCTTTGGGACAAGTCTCTGAATGTCCTTGAGTGGCCCAGCCAGAGCCCGGACTTGAACCCGATCAAACATCTCTGGAGAGACCAGAAAATAGCTGTGCAGCGACACTCCCCATCCAACCTGACAGAGCTTGAGAGGATCTGCAGAGCAGAATGGGAGAAACTCCCCAAATACAGGTGTGCCAATCTTGTACCGTCATACCCAAGAAGACTCGTGGCTGTAATCACTGCCAAAGGTGCTTCAACAAAGTACTGAGTAAAGGGTCTGAATACTTATGTAAATGTGAGATTTCATTTTTTTATTTGTAATACATTTGCAAAAATTTCAAAAAACCTGTTTTTGCTTTGTCATTATAGGGTATTGTGTGTAGATTGATGAGGGGGAAAAAACGAGTTAATCCTTTATAGAATAAGGCTGTAAGGTAACAAAATGTGGAAAAAGTCAAGGGGTCTGAATACTTTACGAATACACTGTACAGTGGGGAAAAAAAGTATTTAGTCAGCCTGTAATTTTCATCATAGGTACACGTCAACTATGACAGACAAATTGAGGAGAAAAAAAAATCCAGAAAATCACATTGTAGGATTTTTAATGAATTTATTTGCAAATTATGGTGGAAAATAAGTATTTGGTCACCTACAAACAAGCAAGATTTCTGGCTCTCACAGACCTGTAACTTCTTCTTTAAGAGGCTCCTCTGTCCTCCACTCGTTACCTATATTAATGGCACCTGTTTGAACTTGTTATCAGTATAAAAGACACCTGTCCACAACCTCAAACAGTCACACTCCAAACTCCACTATGGCCAAGACCAAAGAGCTGTCAAAGGACACCAGAAACAAAATTGTAGACCTGCACCAGGCTGGGAAGACTGAATCTGCAATAGGTAAGCAGCTTGGTTTGAAGAAATCAACTGTGGGAGCAATTATTAGGAAATGGAAGACATACAAGACCACTGATAATCTCCCTCGGTCTGGGGGCTCCACGCAAGATCTCACCCCGTGGGGTCAAAATGATCACAAGAACGGTGAGCAAAAATCCCAGAACCACACGGGGGGACCTAGTGAATGACCTGCAGAGAGCTGGGTAACCATCAGTAACACACTACGCCGCCAGGGACTCAAATCCTGCAGTGCCAGACGTGTCCCCCTGCTTAAGCCAGTACATGTCCAGGCCCGTCTGAAGTTTGCTAGAGTGCATTTGGATGATCCAGAAGAGGATTGGGAGAATGTCATATGGTCAGATGAAACCAAAATAGAACTTTTTGGTAAAAACTCAACTTGTCGTGTTTGGAGGACAAAGCATGCTGAGTTGCATCCAAAGAACACCATACCTACTGTGAAGCATGGGGGTGGAAACATCATGCTTTGGGGCTGTTTTTCTGCAAAGGGACCAGGACGACTGATCCGTGTGTAAAGGAAAGAATGAATGGGGCCATGTATTGTGAGATTTTGAGTGAAAACCTCCTTCCATCAGCAAGGGCATTGAAGATGAAACGTGGCTGGGTCTTTCAGCATGACAATGATCCCAAACACACCGCCCGGGCAACGAAGGAGTGGCTTCGTAAGAAGCATTTCAAGGTCCTGGAGTGGCCTAGCCAGTCTCCAGATCTCAACCCCATAGAAAATCTTTGGAGGGGAGTTGAAAGTCCGTGTTGCCCAGCGACAGCCCCAAAACATCACTGCTCTAGAGGAGATCTGCATGGAGGAATGGGCCAAAATACCAGCAACAGTGTGTGAAAACCTTGTAAAGACTTACAGAAAACGTTTGACCTGTGTCATTGCCAACAAAGCGTATATAACAAAGTATTAAGAAACTTTTGTTATTGACCAAATACTTATTTTCCACCATAATTTGCAAATAAATTTATTAAAAATCCTACAATGTGATTTTCTGGAAAAAAAATTCTCATTTTGTCTGTCATAGTTGACGTGTACCTATGATGAAAATTACAGGCCTCTCTCATCTTTTTAAGTGGGAGAACTTGCACAATTAGTGGCTGACTAAATACTTTTTTCCCCCACTGTATATGCGTCTGTACTAAGATGTATGTCTGTGTGTATTTGTCTGTCTGTTTGTCTGCCCATCTATTTGTGTCTGTCTGCCTTTGTCTGTCCGTCCGTCCGTCTGCATGTCTGTCGGCCTCTATCTATCAGTCTCTTTCTCTCTATCTGTCCGTCTGTCTGTCACTCTCCGTGTGTCAATATGATTTGTTGGAGAAAGAAGTGGCCTCTCCGGCTGACACCATCTGTCACCAAAGCACAGAGGCCACCCCATGGTGGGACGGCAAATGTCACACACTCACACATGCCCACGCTTGCAAACACATGCATGCACGCCCACACACGCACACCATCACACACACTGTGGTACTTGAGTAAGGCGATGTAATGCAACGCACAATGAATTTACATGAATTGTGTGCTCTGACCATGGCCCGCTTTGCTTTCATGCTCTGATGGCAATATTAAAGGACTATTACTGTAATCCAAGCATCACTTTAGCTTCACTGTCTCTTCGCCTACATACTGTTGCTCATAGAGTACTGAGCATTTACTGATACATATGTTACATGTGAGGCATTTAACAGTCTCTGGAGGCCATGTGTGTGAGGCATTAGCAATTAGACCAAAGAAAACGTTCAAAATAATGAATGTATGTGTGTGTATGTGGTCATGTGTAAAATGAACACCAATCCACTGGTGTACAGCATATTCCGTTGGCCTTCCTGCTGCTTTATCTGCGATGACCAATGACAACATCATCCTCTCCCTGCCCTCCTCTCAACCTCCCTCCCCGGTGACGATACAACAAACGACAAGGACAGGTGTCTGTCACTGAATAACAGTGAAGGGGGATATAGCCCAGAGAGAGTGAGAGAGAGATGACAGAGAGAGAGAGACAGGGAGGGAGGGAGGGAGAGAGAGAGAGAGAGAGAGAGAGAGAGAGAGAGAGAGAGAGAGAGAGAGAGAGAGAGAGAGAGAGAGAGAGAGAGAGAGAGAGAGAGAGAGAGAGAGAGAGAGAGAGAGAGAGAGAGAGAGAGAGAGAGAGAGAGAGAGAGAGAGAGAGAGAGAGAAATGGAGAGGAGAGTGAGTTAGAGTGAATGAGAAAGAGAGAGCGAGAGAGAGAGAGAGAGAGAGAGAGAGAGAGAGAGAGAGAGAGAGAGGACATATGGACAAAGGAGAGAAAGGATGGGTATATTTAAACAAGAGAAGCCGTGTTCAAGCCTTGTCTGTCGAGTGTGTTCTGTGGGTATATTCTTATACTCAAATAAGCCTTACGGTTTCCAATGCTCCTGATAGGTCGATATTTCATTAGGGGCGGGAATAGAGAATCTAGAACAGCTGTCTGGTATCATAATGACTTGACACGATAACAACAAGAGATCAACTGATCTGCTGGTTTATCCTTGTGGGTTTTCTGATGCAATCAAACTTAGTTTAAGCGCATTAAGTTCTGCCTTCTGCAGGAACACGTTAAGTTCTTCCTGTTCGCTGCAATCGAGCCATAATGTTGATATCATATCATTTTGATATTAGCCAGTGGTCTTTTGGAATGTAGAATGAGTGACACATAAAACATTTATTAACATATTTTCTTCTGATTCAGAACTCTTTTATTCAGGCTATGTAAAAGGAAAATATGGACTGTTGATCACTTTTGAATAATAGCACTTATGTTTTACTGTTTTCTGACTAATGTATTATGAGTCTGCTTCGATGCTTGCTGAGGAGAGGTGTGTGCTCATGTCGTTGGTGTGTGTTCATGTCATTGGTGTGTGTTCATGTCATTGGTGTGTGTTCATGTCATTGGTGTGTGTTCATGTCATTGGTGTGTGTTCATGTCATTGGTGTGTGTTCATGTCATTGGTGTGTGCTCCATGTCATTTTAATGCATTTTTTCACTGCAGTTATTTAATCTCATCCAGTAATAAAATACAATAACCAGCAGCAGTGTGTCCCATGTCCAGTCTATGTCCATGCACCGCAACACAACACAGAACCGAAGCTAGAGTGCAGTAGCCAGCGTATTCACGCATAGGCCCAGACCGGCTACACTAACAATAAAAGTTACATTAATGAACATAGTAGTTTATTTACTTGTGATTGTGTTAATCTGTCTGGGTAGAAATAACATTAAATTAAGTCAAGTATACAGTTGAAGTCTGAAGTTTACATACACCTTAGCCAAATACATTTAAACTCAGTTTTTCACAATTCCTGACATTTAATCCTAGTAAAAAGTCCCTGTCTTAGGTCAGTTAGGATCACCACTTTATTTTAAGAATGTGAAATGTCAGAATAATAGTAGAGAGAATGATTTATTTCAGCTTTTATTTCATTCATCACATTCCCAGTGGGTCAGACGTTTACATACACTCAATTAGTATTTGGTAGCATTGCCTTTAAATTATTTAACTTTGGTCAAACGTTTCGGGTAGCCTTCCACAAGCTTCCCACAATAAGTTAGGTGAATTTTGGCCCATTCCTCCTGACAGAGCTGGTGTAACTGAGTCAGGTTTGTAGGCCTCCTTGCTTGCACACGCTTTTTCAGTTCTGCCCACAAATGTTCTATAGGATTGAGGTCAGGGCTTTGTGATGGCCACTCCAATACCTTGATTTTGTTGTCCTTAAGCCATTTTGCCACAACTTTGGAAGTATGCTTGGGGTCATTGTCCATATGGAAGACCCATTTGCGTCCAAGCTTCAACTTCCTGACTAATGTCTTGAGATGTTGCTTCAAATAATCCACATAATTTTCCTTCCTCATGATGCCATCTATTTTGTGAAGCGCACCAGTCCCTCCTGCAGCAAAGCACCCCCACAGCATGATGCTGCCAGCCCCGTGCTTCACGGTTGGGATGGTATTCTTTGGCTTGCAAGTTTCCCCTTTTTCCTCCAAATATAACGATGGTCATTATGGCCAAACAGTTCTATTTTTTGTTTCATCAGACCAGAGGACATTTCTCCAAAAAGTACAATATTTGTCCCCATGTGAAGTTGCAAACCGTAGTCTGGCTTTTTTTATGGCGGTTTTGGAGCAGTGGCTTCTTCTTTGCTGAGCGGCCTTTCAGGTTATGTCGATATAGGACTCGTTCTACTGTGGATATAGATACTTTTGTACCTGTTTCCTCCAGCATCTTCTCAAGGTCCTTTGCTGTTGTTCTGGGATTGATTTGCACCAAAGTATGTTCATCTCTAGGAGACAGAACGCGTCTCCTTCCTGAGCGGTATGAATGCTGCGTGGTCCCATGGTGTTTATACTTGCGTACTATTGTTTGTACAGATGAATGTGGTACCTTCAGTCTTTTGGAAATTGCTCCCAAGGATGAACCAGACTTGTGGAGGTCTACAATTTTTTTTCTGAGGTCTTGGCTGATTTCTTTTCATTTTCCCATGATGTCAAGCAAAAGGGCACTGAGTTTGAAGGTAGGCCTTGAAATACTTCCACAGGTACACCTCCAATTGACTCAAATGATGTCAATCAGCCTATCAGAAGCTTCTAAAGCCATGACATCATTTTCTGGAATTTTCCAAAGCTGTTTAAAGGTACAGTCAACTTAGTGTATGTAAACTTCTGACCCACTGGAATTGTGATACAGTGAATGATAAGTGAAATAATCTGTCTGTAAACAATTGTTGGAAAAATTACTTGTGTCATGCACAAAGTAGATGTCCTAACTGACTTGCCAAAACTATAGTTTGTTAACAAGAAATTTGTGGAGTGGTTGAAAAACAAGTTTAATGATTCCGACCTAAGTGTATGTAAACTTCCGACTTCAACTGTACATAAAAGCAGTGGTGTAAAGTACTTAAGTAAAAATACTTTAAAGTACTACTTAAGTATTTTTTTGGGGTATCTGTACTTAACTTTGAAAATAATGTACTTTTTACTCCATACATTTTTTCCTGACACCCAAAAGTACTTGTTACATTTTGACAGGAAAATGGTCCAATTCATGCACTTGTCAAGAGAACATCTGTCACGATCGTTTATGGAAGATACGGACCAAGGCGCAGCGTGATAAGCGTACATTTTATTAAGTACTTAAACTCACGACAAAACAACAAACAAACGAAATGTGAAGTCCTAGGTTACACAAACAAACCTATACAGAACAAGATCCCACACCGACTAGTGCCAAACAGGCTGCCTAAGTATGGTCCCCAATCAGAGACAACGAGATACAGCTGCCTCTGATTGGGAACCACCCTGGCCAACATATATCTAAACGATCTAGCACATCAACATAGAAAATAAGACATAGAAACTCCACACCGTGGCTCAACCTTTAAGAGTCCCCAGAGCCAGGGCGTGACAGTACCCACCCTCAAAGGCGCGGACAGCGACCGCCCCACACAAACAAAACAGGGTAGGGGCCGGGTGGGCATTCCGCCTCGGAGGTGGATCCGGCTCAGGCGTGACCACCACTTTCTCTCCACCTCCCCGTTGCGCCCCTGGTCTGGTCTGGCATCGCTGACTGGAGCTGGACCCGACGACGGTGGATCGACCTGTACAGGCTCCGGACTGGAGCCGCTGGCCGGAGCTGGACCGGGCACCGGTGGAGCGGATTGCTCTGGCTCCGGAGTGGAGCAGCTGACCGGTGCCGGACCAGGCACCCGTGGAACAGGCACGGTCCGTGCTTGACTGGACACACGCACCACTGGCTTGGTGCGGGGAGCAGGAACGGGCCGGACCGGGCTGACGACGCGCACCACTGGCTTGGTGCGGGGAGCAGGAACGGGCCGGACCGGGCTGACGACGCGCACCACTGGCTTGGTGCGGGGAGCAGGAACGGGCCGGACCGGGCTGACGACGCGCACCACTGGCTTGGTGCGGGGAGCAGGAACAGGCCGGACCGGGCTGGCGAAGCGCACCACTGGCTTTGTACGAGGGGCAGGAACAGGCCGGACCGGGCTGGCGACGCGCACCACTGGCTTGGTGCGAGGGTCAGGAACAGGCTGGACCGGGCTGGCGACGCCGCACCACTGGCTTGGTGCGAGGGGCAGGAACAGGCCGGACCGGGCTGGCGACGCGCACCACTGGTTGGTGCGAGGTGCAGGAACAGGCGGGACCCGGGCTGGCGACGCGCACCACTGGCTTGGCGCGAGGGACAGGAACAGGCCGGACCGGACTGGGAACGCGCACCACTGGCTTGGTGCGGGGAGCAGGAACGGGCCGGACCGGGCTGACGACGCGCACCACTGGCTTGGTGCGAGGGGCAGGAACAGGCCGGACCGGGCTGGCGACGCGCACCACTGGCTTGGTGCGAGGGGCAGGAACAGGCCGGACCGGGCTGGCGACGCGCACCACATGCTTGGCGCGAGGGACAGGAACAGGCCGGACCGGGCTGGCGACGCGCACTACTGGCTTGGCGCGAGGGACAGGAACAGGCCGGACCGGGCTGGCGACGCGCACCACTGGCTTGGTGCGAGGTGCAGGAACAGGCGGGACCGGGCTGGCGACGCGCACCACTGGCTTGGCGCGAGGGACAGGAACAGGCCGGACCGGACTGGGAACACGCACCACTGGCTTGGTGCGGGGAGCAGGAACGGGCCGGACCGGGCTGACGACGCGCACCACTGGCTTGGTGCGAGGGGCAGGAACAGGCCGGACCGGGCTGGCGACGCGCACCACTGGCTTGGTGCGAGGGGCAGGAACAGGCCGGACCGGGCTGGCGACGCGCACCACTGGCTTGGCGCGAGGGACAGGAACAGGCCGGACCGGGCTGGCGACGCGCACTACTGGCTTGGCGCGAGGGACAGGAACAGGCCGGACCGGACTGGGAACACGCACCACTGGCTTGGTGCGAGGGGCAGGAACAGGCCGGACCGGGCTGGCGACGCGCACCACTGACTTGGCGCGAGGGACAGGAACAGGCCGGACCGGGCTGGCGACGCGCACCACTGGCTTGGCGCGAGGGACAGGAACAGGCCGGACCGGACTGGGAACACGCACCACTGGCTTGGTGCGGGGAGCAGGAACAGGCTGGGCTGGACTGGGAACATGCATCACTGGCTTGGTGCGGGGAGCCGGAACGGGCCGGGCCGGACTGTGGAGGCGGACTGGAAGTCTGGAGCGGAGAGCTGACACAACCCGTCCTGGCTGAATGCCTACTTCCACACAATACGTGTGAGGCATCAGCACAGGACGTACGGGGCTGTGCACTTGTACTGGCGCTACAGCACGTGGCACTGGCGCTGGATATACGGGACCGAGGAGGCGTACTGGAGACCACGAGCGCTGAGCCGGCACACCCCGTCCTGGCTGAATGCCCATCTTTGCACGACACGTGCGTGGTTCTAGCACAGGACGTACAGGACTGTGCCGGAACACTCGCGGCACAGTACGTGGCTCCGCATAACACGGAGCCTGCCCAGTCACACGCTTCCTAGCCTGAGTACAGAGGGTTGGCTCTGCTCTAACCGTAGGCTCCGCCAACCACCCTTTTAGCCCCCCCCAAAAAAAATTATTGGGGCTGTCTCTCGGGCTTCCTCCTCGGCCGGTACCCTCTGCGTTGCCGCTGCTCCTATCTATAGCGCGCCTCCACAGTCTCCTCCCAAGGACGGCGATCCATTCCGGCCTGAATCTCCTCCCAAGTCCAGGATCCCTTCCCGTCCAGGATCTCCTCCCAGGTCCAGGCTGTCTGTTCCTGGACACGCTGCTTGGTCCTCTTTTGGTGGGATCTTCTGTCACGATCGTTTATGGAAGATACGGACCAAGGCGCAGCGTGATAAGCGTACATTTTATTAAGTACTTAAACTCACTACAAAACAACAAACAAATGAATTGTGAAGTCCTAGGTTACACAAACAAACCTATACAGAACAAGATCCCACACTGACTAGTGCCAAACAGGCTGCCTAAGTATGGTCCCCAATCAGAGACAACGAGATACAGCTGCCTCTGATTGGGAACCACCCTGGCCAACATAGATCTAAACGATCTAGCACATCAACATAGAAAATAAGACATAGAAACTCCACACCCTGGCTCAACATTTAAGAGTCCCCAGAGCCAGGGCGTGACAACATCCTTGGTCATCCCTACTGCCTCTGATCTCGCGGACTCACTAAAAACAAATTATTTGTTTGTAAATTATGTCTGAGTGTTGGAGTGTACCCCTGGTTATCCACCAATAAAAATTAAAAAATAAAATTGTGCCATCTGGTTTGCTTAATATATGGAATTTGAAATGATTCATACTTTTACTTTTAATACTTAAGTATATTTAAAACCAAATACTTTCAGACTTTTAGACTCAAGTAGTATTTTACTGGGTGACTTCCACTTTTACTTGAGTAATTTTCTATTAAGGTATCTTTACTTTTACTCAAGTATAACAATTGAGTACTTTTTCCACCACTGCATAAAAGTAAAGTTATAAAGAAATGAACAGTAAGGTAAACAGAAACTATGGTGAATCTATTAAGAAAGTAATAGTAATTTACATGGTAACAGGATAACAGATATTTGCTTTATAATACAGTGTCAAGTCCTGAAACTATGGTGAAACTATAAAGAAAGTAATTGTAAGTTACATAATAATTACTTAAGTATAGTGCTGAAATAACTGGGTAGCGACCATACTAGGAAACAACAGGGAAACAAGACGGAAACAAAACGGAAACAAGAAAGCAAAGACCCAGCTACAAGCAAAGACCCAGCTACAAGCAAAGACCCAGCTACAAGCAAAGACCCAGCTACATGCAAAGACCCAGCTACAAGCAAAGACAAAGCTACAAGCAAAGACTCAGCTACAAGCAAAGACCCAGCTACAAGCAAAGACCCAGCTACAAGCAAAGACAAAGCTACAAGCAAAGACTCAGCTACAAGCAAAGACTCAGCTACAAGCAAAGACCCAGCTACAAGCAAAGACAAAGCTACAAGCAAAGACTCAGCTACAAGCAAAGACTCAGCTACAAGCAAATACCCAGCTACAAGCAAAGACCCAGCTACAAGCAAAGACAAAGCTACAAGCAAAGACTCAGCTACAAGCAAAGACAAAGCTACAAGCAAAGACTCAGCTACAAACAAAGACTCAGCTACAAGCAAAGACAAAGCTACAAGCAAAGACTCAGCTACAAGCAAAGACCCAGCTACAAGAAAAGACCCAGCTACATGCAAAGACCCAGCTACAAGCAAAGACAAAGCTACAAGCAAAGACTCAGCTACAAGCAAAGACTCAGCTACAAGCAAAGACCCAGCTACAAGCAAAGACCCAGCTACAAGCAAAGACCCAGCTACAAGCAAAGACCCAGCTACAAGCAAAGACGAGCTACAAGCAAAGACCCAGCTACAAGCAAAGACCCAGCTACAAGCAAAGACCCAGCTACAAGTAAAGACCCAGCTACAAGCAAAGACCCAGCTACAAGCAAAGACAAAGCTACAAGCAAAGACTCAGCTACAAGCAAAGACTCAGCTACAAGCAAAGACCCAGCTACAAGTAAAGACCCAGCTACAAGCAAAGACCCAGCTACAAGCAAAGACAAAGCTACAAGCAAAGACTCAGCTACAAGCAAAGACTCAGCTACAAGCAAAGACCCAGCTACAAGCAAAGACCCAGCTACAAGCAAAGACAAAGCTACAAGCAAAGACTCAGCTACAAGCAAAGACAAAGCTACAAGCAAAGACTCAGCTACAAGCAAAGACTCAGCTACAAGCAAAGACAAAGCTACAAGCAAAGACTCAGCTACAAGCAAAGACCCAGCTACAAGAAAAGACCCAGCTACATGCAAAGACCCAGCTACAAGCAAAGACAAAGCTACAAGCAAAGACTCAGCTACAAGCAAAGACTCAGCTACAAGCAAAGACCCAGCTACAAGCAAAGACCCAGCTACAAGCAAAGACCCAGCTACAAGCAAAGACCCAGCTACAAGTAAAGACCCAGCTACAAGCAAAGACCAAGCTACAAGCAAAGACCCAAAGTTACGTTTTGAGGTTGGCCCACATACAGTATAAGTATGCTGCAGTTTCTTAAACGTTTCTGTTAAATAAACAGTTTGAAGTACATTCTTAATAAGTGTAGACTGTGCTGCAGAGAAGAGGTGAAATGGCCTTAATTAAATACTTACTACTTAAATGTTGCTTATTAGCCTCTGTTGCTGATAGTTCTTCATATTGTTATTTAGCAGCTACATACTAACTATTAACGGGTTATTACCGCATTCTTGCCCGGTTGTTGCCGTCTTATTTCCCTGTTGTTTCATATTACTTTCCGTAAATTACTTCAGCACTGTAAACTAAAGTACTACAGAGGTGTAAGGGAGTGAGGGGAATGAGTTCTTGAGTTAGGGTTATTACCTCCCTGATGCAATCTCAACCACTCATGACCTGATATCAGACTGTACCCACAATGGAAGAGATGGAGAGGCTCTCTAAGTAGAGAGAGATTGAATACATGGAACATAGAATGATCCGGAACATCGGTGATGGGAGGAGAACAGAGATATACTCAGGGTTTTAGTACCATATGAAGGTGTGTATGTTGATATTAAATATTGCTCTAGTGTCCAAGGATACATGCCATGCTATTGAAAATCATATCCACCCTTGCCTGACCAATCAATTCATTGTTCAATCGATACATGATTGATAGAGTGCAAGCCTGATGGTGTCAGTGTCGTGTATTCATGGATGCCAAGGGAAGCTAGGCTCATACATTTCTTTCAATTCGCAAGAGGTTGAATGTATCTCACTGGAGAAAGCATCCGAGCGAATGAAACAGCGCCCCTCTGTCTCAGTATGTGTAGCCCATCTATCTGATTCTGTCTGGTCAAAAAGAGTATGACATTGTTGCCGCCTGTAGCACTGAATGCAAGGGAAGCCAGCAAGCATTTGGCCTCCCTTTTTTGTAAAATAATAGCCAATCAGCGTTGCGCTAAACTGAGTGAGCTCAGCTGTAAATGGTCCTGGCGCACCAAAACAAAGTGTCAAGGGAAGCCAGTTTGGATTTGGCTTCACACCAATCATATTACATCAGAAGCCAAACGTCATTGTTGTCATTGTCCTCGGGTGGCTAGCTAGCTAGCTAAAATTGGCCCTTTCCTAAATTAGCCATGGATGGAGATAGGAATTTGACTTGTGGTTCTTAATTCTCCGTACTGGTCAATGATTGTAATTGCACACACACAGAGAAATCAGTAGGTTACCATGGACAGCCACATCATATTTAGCTGACGTTGATTGGACTAAATAGTTTTTGGTATCTTTTAGTTGTCACTGTATTAGAGTAAGCATATGTGATTAGATGATGTTGAAACGTTGAAGTTGAAATGGTGCTGGAATAGTGGCGGCATCTCCAAATCAATATTTGTTTAGTAGTCCTAAAATGTTGGAAACATTAACTTGCTTGACCATGCTGTAGGTCATGTAGCTGTTTGTTACATGCATTATGTTTTGTGGACTTCGCCCGCCAGAAGTTGTTCTCCAGTTTTGTGATGAAACAAACGTGTGGTTGAATTTATTCTGTCACTGTGTCTTATGATTGTCTTGGCCTTAGGCCTATATATCACGGTGGCAAGGCATATGAACTAACAGGTTATAGAGCAAACAACGCAATTATCACAACACATAGGTCGTAATATGGCTTTTTTTGCGGCGGGGCTTGGCTTCCCTAGTGATTTTACCCACACACCGCTACTGCATGGTGTTGGACCAAAGGCCAAGTCCCTGGGGTCAAACTGATATCCTCATTACGACCGTAACTGACCCTAACCTTGTCCACAACCAACCCCCAACCATGATAAATATCCAACACTAGATCAACGATGCTGTTTGATAAGTCTATTGCAGGAAATCTATGGGCATTTTCTGAGGTTTCATTAGCACATCCTCTCCAGAGAGACTCAGGAAGATGCAGAATGTCTTTTGCAGGTCGGAGGGCATAGCGTTGTTAGAACATTCATCACTTTAAAGAGCCATTGTCTATGGATGGTAAGCTGCAGCCTTAGACTCTTTACAAGTCTTCATATGATGGATCTCTCTTTCATCTTCTCTTAATACATGCTTCTATCACCTTTTTTGAACATTGAAATACACACACAAATACACGAGTGGGTGAGTAAACACAACAAGCACACCGCACCTCATTTCTCAGACAAACAGTGTCCGTTCGCCTGTCAAAGAGCTCTGCACACACACATACAGTGAAGGAAAAAAGTATTTGATCCCCTGCTGATTTTGTGCGTTTGCCCACTGACAAAGAAATGATCAGGCTATAATTTTTATGGTAGGTTTATTTGAACAGTGAGAGACAGAATAACAACAAAAAAATCCAGAAAAACGCATGTCGAAAATGTTATAAATTTATTTGCATTTTAATGAGGGAAATAAGTATTTGACCCCCTCTCAATCAGAAAGATTTCTGGCTCCCAGGTGTCTTTTATAAAGGTAACGAGCTGAGATTAGGAGCACACTCTTAAAGGGAGTTCTCCTAATCTCAGTTTGTTACCTGTATAAAAGACACCTGTCCACAGAAGCAATCAATCAATAAGATTCCAAACTCTCCACCATGACCAAGACCAAAGAGCTCTCCAAGGATGTTAGGGACAAGATTGTAGACCTACACAAGGCTGGAATTGGCTACAAAACCATCGCCAAGCAGCTTGGTGAGAAGGTGACAACAGTTGGTGCGAATATTCGCAAATGGAAGAAACACAAAATAACTGTCAATCTCCCTCGGCCTGGGGCTCCATGCAAGATCTCACCTTGTGGAGTTGCAATGATCATGAGAATGGTGAGGAATCAGCCCAGAACTACACGGGAGGATCTTGTCAATGATCTCAAGGCAGCTGGGACCATAGTCACCAAGAAAACAATTGGTAACACACTACGCCGTGAAGGACTGAAATCCTGCAGCGCCCGCAAGGTCCCCCTGCTCAAGAAAGCACATATACAGACCCGTCTGAAGTTTGCCAATGAACATCTGAATGATTCAGATGAGAACTGGGTGAAAGTGTTGTGGTCAGATGAGACCAAAATGTAGCTCTTTGGCATCAACTCAACTTGCCGTGTTTGGAGGAGAAGGAATGCTGCCTATGACCCCAAGAACACCATCCCCACCGTCAAACATAGAGGTCGAAACATTATGCTTTGGGGGTGTTTTTCTGCTAAGGGGACAGGACAACTTCACCGCATCAAAGGGACGATGGACGGGGCCATGTACCGTCAAATCTTGGGTGAGAACCTCCTTCCCTCAGCCAGGGCATTGAAAATGGGTCGTGGATGGGTATTCCAGCATGACAATGACCCAAATCACACAGCCAAGGCAACAAAGGAGTGGCTCAAGAAGAAGCACATTAAGGTCCTGGAGTGGCCTAGCCAGTCTCCAGACCTTAATCCCATAGAAAATCTGTGGAGGGAGCTGAAGGTTCGAGTTGCCAAACGTCAGCCTCGAAACCTTAATGACTTGGAGAAGATCTGCAAAGTGGAGTGGGACAAAATCCCTCCTGAGATGTGTGCAAACCTGGTGGCCAACTACAAGAAACGTCTGACCTCCTGTGATTGCCAACAAAGGTTTTGCCACCAAGTACTAAGTCATGTTTTGCAGAGGGGTCAAATAGTTATTTCCCTCATTAAAATGCAAATCAATTCATAACATTTTTGACATGCGTTTTTCTGGATTTTTGTTGTTGTTATTCTGTCTCTCACTGTTCAAATAAACCTACCATTAAAATTATAGACTGATCATGTCTTTGTCAGTGGGCAAACGTACAAAATCAGCAGGGGATCAAATACTTTTTTCCCTCACTGTATACACAAACACACACCTGCATGTGCGCACGCACAAACACACACACAGTTAGTTTTTCATGAATTGGATCTGTGACATTGAGATGAATGCTGTTGTTATTGAATCGTAGCCTGAGGTTATTACATAAGGATACACAGGAAATTTGACATTTAATGTACACATTTATTATGGGAGTATATAGACACAGTTCTCTGACAAAAACAATGACACAAGTAATGACATGTAATTCCATTTTAGGGAACTAGATAGCATATTTTGTGTTGCCTAAAGGAAAACCAACTGCCTGCAGGCCTATGTTTCATTCAAACGTTTCTTAAACTAGGACACACACTCAACAGACAAGGCTTGAACACGACTTCTCTTGTTTTAATATACCCATCCTTTCTCTCTTTTGTCTATGTTCTCTCTCTCTCTCTCTCTCTCTCTCTCCTCATATACTGAGTATATCAGTATATGCGGCTTTATTTGGCTTTATTTTTCAAACACACACACACACCCACACACAGACGCACACACACACACACACACACACACACACACACACACACACACATACACACACACACACACACACACACACACACACAGGGAGGGTTTGGTGTTTGGGCGTTGTTGACGTGTGTTGTATGGGTAATAAATGGGCCGACCTCTGTGTCCCACAGACAATACTGATTATCACCTTCTGTCAAGAACAACAAAGACCTCAGTACGCAGGAGGAGACGGGGTTGTGGAAAAACATACACTGATCCTGTGTGTGTGTATGTGTGTGAGTGTGTTATTGTGTGCTTGGTTGCTTGTGTTTGTGTGCGTGCGTGCAAGCGTTTGTGCGGTCAATTTCCAGGCTGACACTAAGAGCACCCGCTATGCAACTCCCTCCATCTCTGTCTCTCTCTCTCTCTCTCCCTCTCTCTCTTTTCATACTCAGCAAAGTACGATGTGTGTGTGTGTTTGTGTCAGAGAGATATTTCACACACACACTCACTCACACATGCACACACTCACCCATACATACACACATGCAAGTGGAGGCAAGAAAAACACCTCGCTTTGGCACAATTTACAACTAGCATTTCACAACCCACCTTTGGCAGCTAAAAATAGACAATGAGTGTGATGGTAGTTGGAGCTGATATTGTCAGAGGTAGCTAGCTATAAGTTTGTTAAGATTCATAGAGTTCCATAACAGTCCTTCCCCTATAGATACAGATACACACACATGTTTAGGTTGACATTAAAGTACCCAGCTGTGGCAGACAGCATTGTTTGTGAAATTATTACAATTTCTATAGTACAGTAGCTGTCAATCATTTCATTCTACACGTATATAGAAACCTAATCTCGCAATGTATTTTTTTATACTCTCTGCCTTTCCCAGTTTCAATGGTAATGGCTGATAGGCCCCCAGCTCCCTCCTGTGATTATCAGCGTCATTTACAGGATCAGTGAGTATGTGTGTGTGTGTGTGTGTGTGTGTGTGTGTGTGTGTGTGTGTGTGTGTGTGTGTGTGTCTGTGTGCGTGCATTTGTGTATATGTGTGTGTGTCTGCGTGTGTGCATGTCTGTGTGTGTGTGTGAGATGCAATGATTAGCCTTCATCAGGCTCCAGATGTTTTTATGTGGTCACTCCTGGACTGACACAATCTCTGCCAAGCCGTGCCAGATACAACCCCGCAAAACATCTGTGCCCATCACCCTCAGTGCATCTGTGTCCATCAGATCTATGAATAGAAAGCTCTGCACCATTACCACTGTTTTCTCTTTCAAATCAAAGACACAATGTTTTACTCACACATCCCTCCCAAAGGTGGTCAGGTTTCCTCATTGCAATTGTTATGGTAACAGCTTTGTGGTTTTAATTCCCAAATTATTTCCAGTTGAAGATCCTGCAGTATCGTACAGTGTAGGTCAATGCACTCCCATTTGTTGCCACCCTATGCTTCCTTGCATGATATGAAAATATGAATTCACTGTATGATGTTTGCGTTGTCAACAACTCCTAGCTTTTCTGTAGCCTGTCAACTATGTGTCTGTCTATCCCTGTTCTCTCCAAACCTGCACAGGCCATACAAACGCTTCACACCGCGTGGCTGCTACCACTCTAATCTGGTGGTTCCTGCGCGCACGACCCACGTGGAGTTCCAGGTCTCCGGCAGCCTCTGGAACTGGCAGAGTTCATCTCAGCCTATGCTGCCCTCCAGTCTCTCGACTTCTTGGCGCTGACGGAAACATGGATTACCACAGAAAACACTGCTACTCCTACTGCTCTTTCCTTGTCTGATCATGTGTTCTCGCATACCCCGAGAGCATCTGGTCAACGCGGCGGTGGCACAGAAATCCTCATCTCTCCCAAGTGGACATTCTCTCTTTTCCCCCTGACCAACTGTCACGCCCTGGCTCTGGGGACTCTTGTATGTTGAGCCAGGGTGTTAGTTTCTTTGTGTAGTGTCTATGTTTCGTTTTCTATGTTCTGTTCTAGGTTATGTGTTTCTATGTTTGGCAGGGGTGGTTCTCAATCAGAGGCAACGAGAATCAGCTGTTGCTTGTTGTCTCTGATTGGGAACCATACTTAGGCAGCCTTTTGTGCACTTGTCTTTTGTGGGATCTTGTTCCGTGTAGGTTTGTGTGTATGACCGAGGACTTTACATTTCGTTTTGTTGTTTTGTGTATTTGAAAGTACTAAAATAAAAGATGTACGCATTTCACGCTGCGCCTTGGTCCACTCATTATGACGATCATGACAGAAGATCCCACCAATACAGGACCAAGCAGCGTGTCCAGGAGCAAACGCCGGAGGTAACGTTAGTGGATGTCCTCCTCGGTTGGGGGCAGATCACGGAGGAGGAGGCCATCCGTTACCGGAGGGCGATGAAGGGGGAGACCCAGGCAGGAGAGGAGAAGCGGTGCCAACCGGGCCGTCGTCGGACAGGCGAGAGGCACCCCCAATAAAAAAAATTGGGGGGGGCACACGGCATGGACGACGGGGCTGCTGGAGGCAGATAAAGGGCGAGTTTGTGGACGAGGAGAGAAGGCCACCAGGTTACGGGGGCCATTGGTCAGTAGAGGGAAGGAGAGTGTAGAAGCACGGCGAGAGGTACTGAGGTGTGTTACCAGTCCGGTCCGGCCCGTTCCTGATCCCCACACAAGGCCAGTGGTGTGTGTTCCCAGTACGGTCCGGCCTGTTCCTGTCCCTCGCACCAAGCCTATGGTGCGCGTCGCCAGCCCGGCCCGGCCTGTTCCTGCCCCTCGCACCAAGCCAATGGTGCGCGTCGCCAGCCCGGCCCGGCCTGTTCCTGCCCCTCGCACCAAGCCAATGGTACGCGTCGCCAGCCCGGCCCGGCCTGTTCCTGCTCCCCGCACCAAGCCAGTGGTGCGCGTCGCCAGCCCGGCCCGGCCTGTTCCTGCTCCCTGCACCAAGCCAGTGGTGCGCTTCGTCAGCCCGGTCCGGCCCATTCCTGCTCCCCGCACCAAGCCAATGGTGCGCGTCGTCAGCCCGGTCCGGCCTGTTCCTGCTCCCCGCACCAAGCCAATGGTGCGCGTCGTCAGCCCGGTCCGGCCCGTTCCTGCTCCCCGCACCAAGCCAATGATGCTTGTCGTCAGCCCGGTCCAGCCTGTTCCTGCTCCCCGCACCAAGCCAGTGGTGCGCTCGTCAGCCCGGTCCGGCCCGTCCCTGCTCCCCGCACCAAGCCAATGGTGCGCGTCGTCAGCCCGGTCCGGCCTGTTCCTGCTCCCGCACCAAGCCAGTGGTGCGCTCGTCAGCCCGGTCCGGCCCATTCCTGCTCCCCGCACCAAGCCAATGGTGCGCGTCGTCAGCCCGGTCCGGCCTGTTCCTGCTCCCCGCACCAAGCCAAAGGTGCGCGTCGTCAGCCCGGTCCGGCCCGTTCCTGCTCCCCGCACCAAGCCAATGATGCGTGTCGTCAGCCCGGTCCAGCCTGTTCCTGCTCCCCGCACCAAGCCAGTGGTGCGCTTCGTCAGCCCGGTCCGGCCCGTCCCTGCTCCCCGCACCAAGCCAATGGTGCGCGTCGTCAGCCCAGTCCGGCCCGTTCCTGCTCTCCGCACCAAGCCTGTGGTGTGCGTCGTCAGTCCGGCACAGCCCGTGCCTGTTTCACCGGTGCCTGGTCAGGTACCGGTCAGCTGCTCCACACCGGAGCCTAAGCAATCTGCTCCACCGATGTCCAGTCCAGCTCCAGCCAGCGGGACCAGACCAGGGGCACTACGGGGGGGTTGTTAAAGGGTGGTGGTCACGCCCGGAGCCGGATCCGCCTCCGAGGTGGAATGCCCACCCGGCCCCTCCCCTGTTGGGTTTATGTTTGGTGGGGGGTACTGTCACGCCCTGGCTCTGGGGACTCTTGTATGTTGAGCCAGGGTGTTAGTTTCTTTGTGTAGTGTCTATGTTTCGTTTTCTATGTTCTGTTCTAGGTAATGTGTTTCTATGTTTGGCCGGGGTGGTTCTCAATCAGAGGCAACGAGAATCAGCTGTTGCTTGTTGTCTCTGATTGGGAACCATACTTAGGCAGCCTTTTGTGCACTTGTCTTTTGTGGGATCTTGTTCCGTGTATGTGTATGACCGAGGACTTCACGTTTCGTTTTGTTGTTTTGTGTATTTGAAAGTACTAAAATAAAAGATGTACGCATTTCACGCTGCGCCTTGGTCCACTCATTATGACAATCGTGACACCAATCTGTCTATCTCCTCATTTGGATTCATGCTGTCACAGTCACTAGCCCATTCGAGCTTAACATCCTTGTCATTTATCGCCCTCCAGGTTCCCTTGGAGAGTTCATCAATGAGCTTGACGCCTTGATAAGTTCCTTTCCTGAGGATGGCTCACCCCTCACAGTTCTGGGTGACTTTAACCTGCCGACGTCTGCCTTCGACTCATTTCTCTCTGCCTCCATCTTTCCACTCCTTTCCTCTTTTGACCTCACCCTCTCACCGTCCCCCCCTACTCACAAGGCAGGCAATACGCTTGACCTCATCTTTACTAGATGCTGTTCTTCTACTAATCTCACTGCAACTCCCCTCCAAGTCTCTGACCACTACTTTGTATCCTTTTCTCTCTCGCTCTCCTCCAACACTACTCACTCTGCCCCTACTCAGATGGTAATGCGCCATCGCAGCCTTCGCTCTCTCTCTCCCGCTACTCTCTCCTCTTCCATCCTATCATCTCTTCCCTCTGCTAAATCCTTCTCCCTCCGGTCTCCTGATTCTGCCTCCTCGACCCTCCTCTCCTCCCTTTCTGCATCTTTTGACTCTCTATGTCCCGTATTCTCCCAGCCGGCTCGATCCTCCCCTCCTGCTCCATGGCTTGACGACTCATTGCGAGCTCACAGAACAGGGCTCCGGGCAGCCGAGCGGAAATGGAGGAAAACTAGACTCCCTGCGGACCTGTCATCTTTTCACTCCCTCCTCTCTACTTATTCTTCCTCTGTTTCTGCTGCTAAAGCCACTTTCTACCATTCTAAATTTCAAGCCTCTGCCTCTAACCCTAGGAAGCTCTTTGCCACCTTCTCCTCCCTGCTGAATCCTCCTCCTCCTCACCCTCCCTCCTCCCTCTCTGTGGATGACTTCGTCAACCATTTTGAAAAGAAGGTTGACGACATCCGATCCTCATTTTATTAAGTCAAATGACACCGCTGGTCCTACTCACACTGCCCTACCCTATGCTTTGACTTCTTTCTCCCCTCTCTCTCCAGATGAAATCTTGCGACTTGTGACGGCCGGCCGCCCAACAACCTGCCCGCTTGACCCTATCCCCTCCTCTCTTCTCCAGACCATTTCCGGAGACCTTCTCCCTTACCTCACCTCGCTCATCAACTCATCCTTCACCGCTGGCTATGTCCCTTCCGTCTTCAAGAGGGCGAGAGTTGCATCCCTCCTCAAAAAACCTACACTCGATCCCTCCGATGTCAACAACTACAGACCAGTATCCCTTCTTTCTTTTCTCTCCAAAACTCTTGAGCGTGCCGTCTCTAGCCAACTCTCCTGCTATCTCTCTCAGAATGACCTTCTTGATCCTAACCAGTCAGGTTTCAAGACTGGTCATTCAACAGAGACTGCTCTTCTCTGTGTCACGGAGGCTCTCCGCACTGCCAATGCTAACTCTCTCTCCTCTGCTCTTATCCTTCTAAACATTTCTGCTGCCTTTGAAACTGTGAACCATCAGATCCTCCTCTCCACCCTCTCCGAGTTGGGCATCTCCGGCGCTGCTCACTTTTGGATTGCGTCCTACCTGACAGGTCGCTCCTACCAGGTGGCGTGGCGAGAATCTGTCTCCGCACCACATGCTCTCACCACTGGTGTCCCCCAGGGCTCAGTTCTAGGCCATCTCCTATTCTCTCTATACACCAAGTCACTTGGCTCTGTCATATCCTCACATGGTCTCTCCTATCATTGCTACGCAGACAACACATAATTAACTTTCACCTTTCCCCCTTCTGATAACCAGGTGGCGAATCGCATCTCTGCATGTCTGGCAGACATATCAGTGTGGATGTCGGATCACCACCTCAAGCTGAACCTCGGCAAGACGGATCTGCTCTTCCTCCCGGGGAAGGACTGCCCGCTCCATGATCTCGCCATCACGGTTGACAACTCCATTGTGTCCTCCTCCCAGAGTGCAAAGAACCTTGGCGTGACCCTGGACAACACCCTGTCGTTCTCTGCTAACATCAAAGCGGTGACCCGATCCTGCAGGTTCATGCTCTACAACATTCGCAGAGTACGACCATACCTTACACAGATAGCGGCACAGGTCCTAATCCAGGCACTTGTCATCTCCCGTCTGGATTACTGCAACTCGCTGTTGGCTGGGCTCCCTGCCTGTGCCATTAAACCCCTACAACTTATCCAGAATGCTGCAGCCCGTCTGGTGTTCAACCTTCCCAAGTTATCTCACGTCACCCCGCTCCTCCACACACTCCACTGGCTTCCAGTTGAAGCTCGCATCTACAACAAAACCATGGTGCTTGCCTACGGAGCTGTGAGGGGAACGGCACCTCCTTACCTTCAGGTTCTGATCAGACCCTGCACCCAAACGAGGGCACTACGTTCATCCACCTCTGGCCTGCTAGCCCCCCTACCTCTACGGAAGCACAGTTCCCGCTAAGCCATGTCAAAGCTATTCGCTGCTCTGGCACCCCAATGGTGGAACAAGCTCCCCCACGACGCCAGGACAGTGGAGTCACTGACCATCTTCCGGAGACACTTGAAACCCTACCTCTTTAAGGAATACCTGGAATAGTATAATAGTAATCCTTCTACCCCCCCTTTACTACCACTGTCTTTTGTCTAAACTAACACCTGACTTATATCACCTGCTAGCACTGACTTGTTTAAAGAAATGTACTTATTGTGATCGAGATGTACAGTGGGGAAAAAAAGTATTTAGTCAGCCACCAATTGTGCAAGTTCTCCCACTTAAAAAGATGAGAGAGGCCTGTAATTTTCATCATAGGTACACGTCAACTATGACAGACAAATTGAGGAAAAACATTCCAGAAAATCACATTGTAGGATTTTTTATGAATTTATTTGCAAATTATGGTGGAAAATAAGTATTTGGTCACCTACAAACAAGCAAGATTTCTGGCTCTCACAGACCTGTAACTTCTTCTTTAAGAGGCTCCTCTGTCCTCCACTCGTTACCTGTATTAATGACACCTGTTTGACTTGTTATCAGTATAAAAGACACCTGTCCACAACCTCAAACAGTCAAACTCCAAACTCCACTATGGCCAAGACCAAAGAGCTGTCAAAGGACACCAGAAACAAAATTGTAGACTTGCACCAGGCTGGGAAGACTGAATCTGCAATAGGTAAGCAGCTTGGTTTGAAGAAATCAACTGTGGGAGCAATTATTAGGAAATGGAAGACATACAAGACCACTGATAATCTCCCTCGATCTGGGGCTCCACGCAAGATCTCACCCCGTGGGGTCAAAATGATCACAAGAACGGTGTGTAAAAATCCCAGAACCACACGTGGGGACCTAGTGAATGACCTGCAGAGAGCTGGGACCAAAGTAACAAAGCCTACCATCAGTAACACACTACGCCGCAAGGAACTCAAATCCTGCAGTGCCAGACGTGTCCCCCTGCTTAAGCCAGTACATATCCAGGCCCGTCTGAAGTTTGCTAGAGTTCATTTGGATGATCCAAAAGAGGATTGGGAGAATGTCATATGGTCAGATGAAACCAAAATATAACTTTTTGGTAAAAACTCAACTCGTCGTGTTTGGAGGACAAAGAATGCTGAGTTGCATCCAAAGAACACCATACCTACCTTGAAGCATGGGGGTGGAAACATCATGCTTTGGGGCTGTTTTTCTGCAAAGGGACCAGGACGACTGATCCGTGTAAAGGAAAGAATGAATGGAGCCATGTATCGTGAGATTTTGAGTGAAAACGTCCTTCCATCAGCAAGGGCATTGAAGATGAAACGTGGCTGGGTCTTTCAGCATGACAATGATCCCAAACACACCGCCCGGGCAACGAAGGAGTGGCTTCGTAAGAAGCATTTCAAGGTCCTGGAGTGGCCTAGCCAGTCTCCAGATCTCAACCCCATAGAAAATCTTTGGAGGGAGTTGAAAGTCCGTGTTGCCCAGCGACAGCCCCAAAACATCACTGCTCTAGAGGAGATCTGCATGGACGAATGGGCCAAAATACCAGCAACAGTGTGTGAAAACCTTGTGAAGACTTACAGAAAACGTTTGACCTGTGTCATTGCCAACAAAGGGTATATAACAAAGTATTGAGAAACTTTTGTTATTGACCAAATACTTATTTTCCACCATAATTTGCAAATAAATTCATTAAAAATTCTACAATGTGATTTTCTGGAATTTTTTTCCTCATTTTGTCTGTCATAGTTGACGTGTACCTATGATGAAAATTACAGGCCTCTCTCATCTTTTTAAGTGGGAGAGCATGCACAATTGGTGGCTGACTAAATACTTTTTTTCCCCACTGTAGTTGTCCCTGATTGCACTGACTTTGCTCAAGAGCTGCTTGTTGGAAGAAGTGTACTTACTGTGATCAAGATGTGGTTGTCCCACTGGCTATCCTAAGTTGAATGCACCAATTTGTAAGTCGCTCTGGATAAAAGCGTCTGCTAAATGACTTAAATGTAAATGTAAAATGGATGAGAGTGGTGTGTCAGTCAAAGGAGGGAGGTTGTGTGTAAAACCTGACATGATTGGTTATAAATCACTTATTGACAATCAGTCAGAGGAGGGTGAGTGAAGAAAAGAGAGTGAAAATGGAGAGAGAGGGGTGAAGGGAGATAAAAGAAAGTGTAGAACAAACGGAGTAGACAGGTTAAACTGTCTCTTGTATAGTCAGCTATCAGTGTCTACATGAGTGTGTGTAAATGTACTTGTGTATGTTTGCTATGTGACAGTGTTTGCCTCTGTGTGAGTGTTTGTTTGGAACTTTACAAAAAAAGTATAGCAGGCCTATGGTGTGAATGATAGTGTTTTGTGTACATTTGTACGTGTGGGAAAACCCATAAACCCAAACAGCCCAGATCCTTCCACTTCCTCTTATTTGTCAAAGTCTCACCACCTCATATTTTTACCCCCACACAGTAAACCGACAAAGACAACAACAAAAACAACTATATATACTTCTTTATCTTTAAACAGATATAAGGAGGAACGTTCCAATGTGACACAGCTCCTAAACATACATAATAGTAATGATAATAATAACCTGAGTAAGCTGTCTGTGAGACACAAGCAAGCAAACACACACACACACACACACATGCAGTGATGGGGGAAGAAATTGATACAATTGTATTTTGGACAATATTATATCGATACTTTTAGTCCAAGTATCGAATTCAATCATTTTTCTTCTAGATAGCATTAGCTAGCGCTAGTTGGCTGTACTTGTGCCAAAACTCACCTATAGCTTGTTCTCTATCTTATTTTTAAATTGTGAGCCAACATGTTTTCAGCACTTTTATTTCCATACTCTCTCTTGTCTCTCTGCAGCAGACATTTAGTGAGCAATATGTTTGGAACATGAAATCGCAATAAAACTGCAGTATCGTGAGAATCGCAATGCATATGGTATTGGCACCTTAGTATCGTGATAATATCGTATCTTGAGCTCCCTGGCAATTTTCAGCCCTACATGACACACTCTCACACACACACACTCACGCACTCACACCTAAAACCAGCCGCCCAATTAGAGCTAGACTAAGTTGCAGTGAAGCGTCACACTTTTATTTTTATCAGTTTTGTTGGGGTGTGTGTTGGCATCCCGCTGTGCAGGGACTCGTTTGAAAACTCGCCCCTCTGTCCAAGGACCCGAGCGAACACTCAATCTCTCAACAGATAGATATAAAAAACAAGGAGCGGACATTTAAAAAAATGATGAGTGGGTTGAGAAAACAGCTATGTGTGATTCCATTGTAGTTTTATGTATTTCTGGACTGTTGAATTATGACTGTAATACAAATCCTAAAGCGAAGCAAACAGCACAATTGAGGTGATGATTATAGATTCCGACAATCTAGGGATGGCTGATAAATATAGCGCTATGGCCAAAAAAAATGTGTTAGGCTAAGATATGTGTGCAACCAGCTATTTTGACCTGCATGATATTGTTTATTGCCACTCATTGTATTAGATGATGAACACTGTTTGTTACCACTTCCTGGTGCTGTATCTTAACCACAGGTCCTAACTCATGGCCCTATATAACCCCTGGTTACCCTGACAATGACCCCCTCAGCCACATCACTCTGTTGACACTTTTAGAGCCTTCCGCCTGCCGGACCACTATTTCACTGTGACACACATTGACACACTACTGAAAGCCCAGGTCTTTTCTCCTCTCCAGGGATTGTGTGTGTGTGTGTGTGTGTGTGTGTGGGGGGTCAATGGTAGACATGACTCACAATGGAACAAACAATGGGAGATTACGTAACCTAATCTTATCTTGACTTCTGTCCTTCTCTGGTCATAATGCTCACTGCACTCTCCTTGTGTCTGGTCAAATTGGAAGCTTGCAGTATTCCTGGGACCTTTGGGATGATGGCATTTATTTAGTTCATCAAGGTTTTTTTTGGGTTAGTGAGCATGCTCACACATACACACAGACACACATACACACACAGGCACTCATAAAGAAACACACACACACACACAAACACCAGAAAATAATTTTATCCCAAAGGCCAGAAGTTAAATGTTTATCTTTCATAACATTGATGCTTTGGGTCAAATCTAACAGATTTCGCCAGTTTGTTTCCACATTTCAGAAATAGGTTATTGGATGAGGGAACAAAAAAGGATTGTGAAGTTATTTCACACAAACAGAGCCATCCACTGTGACCCTCTAGCACAACTGTCAATCACAGGAGAAAGACAATAAATAACATAGCCGTGGAGGTGGAGAGAGAGGGGTGGGAGATAAATAACAAGTCAACTACAGAGCTAGAAAAAAGAGAAAGGGGATGAAGGAAATCAGAAGAAAAAGAGAATGAAGATATTTAACGAGAGAACGACAAAGAGAGAGTGAGTCAGTCAGAAAGGGAAGATGGAAAGTTGCCAGTCTCCGCCTATTGTATAGATACACTACATTACCAAAAGTATGTGGACACCTGCTCGTCGAACATCTCATTCCAAAATCATGGGCATTAATATGGAGTTGGTCCCTCCTTTGCTGCTATAATAGCCTCCACTCTCCTGGGAAGCCTTTCATACTAGATGTTGGAACATTGCTGCGGGGACTTGCTTCCATTCAGTCACAAGAGCATTAGTGAGGTCGGGCACTGATATTGGGCAATTAGGCCTGGCTCGCAGTCGGCGTTCCAATTCACCTCAAAGGTGTTCGATGTGGTTGAGGTCAGGGTTCTGTGCAGGCCAGTCAAGTTCTTCCACACCGATCTTGACAAACCATTTCTGTATGGACTTCAATTCGTGCACGGGGGCATTGTCATGCCGAAACAGGAAAGAGCCTTCCACAAACTGTTGCCACAAAGTTGGACGCACAGAATCATCTAGAATGTCATTGTATGCTGTAGCGTTAAAGATTTCCCTTCACTGGAACTAAGACGCCTAGCCCGAACTATGAAAAACAGTCCCAGACCATTATTCCTCCTCCACCAAACTTTACAGTTGGCATTATGCATTCGGGCAGGTAGTGTTCTCCTGGCATCCGCCAAACCCAGATTAGTCAGTCGAAATGCCAGATGGTGAAGCATGATTAATCTCCAGAGAACGTGTTTCCACTGCTCCAGAGTCCAATGGTGGCGAGCTTTACACCATGCTTGGCATTGCGCATGGTGATCTTAGGCTTATGTGCGGCTGCTCAGCCATGGAAACCCATTTAATTAAGCTCCCGATTAACAGTTCTTGTGCTGACGTTGCTTCCAGAGGCAGTTTGGAACTCGGTAGTGAGTGTTGCAACCGAGGACAGACGATTTTGACGTGCTACATGCTTCAGCACTCGGCGGTCCTGTTCTGTGAGCTTGTGTGGCCTACCACTTCGCGGCTCAGCCGTTGTTGCGCCTAGACATTTCCACTTCACAATATCGGCGCTTACAGTTGACTGGGGCAGCTCTAGCAGGGCAGAAATTTGACGAACTGACTTGTTGGAAAGGTGGCGTCCTATGATGGTGCCACGTTGAAAGTCACTGAGCTCTTCAGTAAGGCCATTCTACTGCCAATGTTTGTCTGTAGAGATTGCATGGCTGTGTGCTCAATTTTATACGTCTGTCAGCAACGGGTGTGGTTGAAATAGCCAAATCCACTAATGTAAAGGGGTGTCCACATATTTTTGTACATATACATTTGGAGAATGACACAAGTATTGGTCTTCACAAAGTTCGCTGCTTCAGTGTTATGAGATATTTTTGTCAGATGTTACAATGGTATACTGAAGTATAATTACAAGCATTCTATAAGTGTCAAAGGCTTTTTATTGACAATTACATTAAGTTTATGCAAAGAGTCAATATTTGCAGTGTTGACCCTTCTTTTTCAAGACCTCTGCAATCCGCCCTGGCATGCTGTCAATTAACTTCTGGGCCACATCCTGACTGATGGCAGCCCATTCTTGCATAATCAATGCTTGGAGTTTGTCAGAATTTGTGGGTTTTTGTTTGTCCACCCGCCTCTTCTAGGATGGTTGGGAGAAGTTGCTCTCGGAGGATGTGTTGGTACCAATCTTTATTCATGGCTGTGTTCTTATGCAAAATTGTGAGTGAGCCCACTCCCTTGGCTGAGAAGCAACCCCACACATGAATGGTCTCAGAATGCTTTACTGTTGGCATGACACAGGACTGATGGTAGCGCTCACCTTGTCTTCTCCGGACAAGGTATTTTCAGGATGCCCCAAACAATCGGAAAGGGGATTCATCAGAGAAACGGACTTTACCCCAGTCCTCAGAAGTCCAATCCCTGTACCTTTTGCAGAATATTAGTCTGTCCCTGATGTTTTTCCTGGAGAGAAGTGGCTTCTTTGCTGCCCTTCTTGACACCAGGCCATCTTCCAAAAGTCTTCGCCTCACTGTGCGTGCAGATGCACTAACACCTGCCTGCTGCCATTCCTGAGCAAGCTCTGCACTGGTGGTGCCCCGATCCCGCAGCTGAATCAACTTTAGGAGACGGTCCTGGCGCTTGCTGGACTTTCTTGGGCGCCCTGATGCCTTCTTCACAACAATTGAACCTCTCTCCTTGAAGTTCTTGATGATCCAATAAATGGTTGATTTAGGTGCAATCTTACTAGCAGCAATTTCCTTGCCTGTGCAGCCCTTTTTGTGCAAAGCAATGATGACGGCATGTGTTTCCTTGCAGGTAACCATGGTTAACAGAGGAAGAACAATGATTTCAAGCATCCAGTCTGTTATTCTAACTCAATCAGCATGACAGAGTGATCTCCAGCCTTGTCCTCGTCAACACTCTCACCTGTGTTAACGAGAGAATCACTGACATGATGTCAGCTGGTCCTTTTGTGGCAGGGCTGAAATGCAGTGGAAAAGTTTTTTGGGGATTAAGTTCATTTTCATGGCAAAGAGGGACTTTGCAATTAATTGCAATTCATGACATTCTGGAGTATATGCAAATTGCCATCATCAAAACTGAGGCAGCAGACTTTGTGAAGACCAATACTTGTGTCATTCTCAAAACTTTTGACCACGACTGTATAGTGTGGAAGGCTGTCGGCATTAGAGTAAGGAAGACTTCAGCATATGTAGCTGTAACAGCCATACTACATCCCACATGAAGGCTTTCACCCACTCAACCCCTCAGGTGTCATTCATAGCTCAGTCAAATATCCTTCACATTTACAGTACCTCAGGTCTTTCTCCACCGTAGCTTCCATTAGTACCATGTGGTCCTCTGTAGCTCAGCTGCTAGAGCACGGCGCTTGTAACGCCAAGGTAGTGGGTTCGATCCCTGGGACCACCCATACACAAAAATGTATGCACGCATGACTGTAAGTCGCGTTGGATAAAAGCGTCTGCTAAATGGCATATTATTATTATTATATGTCTCTTCTTGTCACAATCATCCCAGATACTGTTCTTTATAGTGGGAGGTCCAAACCCACACAGACAGACATTACACCTACATACGTCCCATAACCCCCAGCCTAGCAGACGCACAGCGCTGCTCAGCCACAAACCACTGAATAACTTAGTACCCAAGGCCTCACACACACCTAAACATACACACACAGACACAGACACACACAGAGATCTACAGTCGCACAAGTGCACAAGCCAAAACCTCTACATCCGCAGCCCCCCACCCAAACACACCACCCTGGGGTCATCTATCATTCAATCTATCCATCTTTCTATCCCTCCATCTCCAGACCTCTATAGATCACTCTGCATCACTCTGCTCATCAAAGTGTCACTTTCCCATCTCTCCCATTGACAACTAGACATACGTCATTGCACCTCATTGCTGATTAAAATTGATTGCTTCCAGGAACACACTTGAACACACTTGATACCGGAGAGTCGCTGGGCCAGGAATGTGCTGCGTGAGGATATCGTTTTCAGCCAGAGGATGGGCAGTATCACTTATCACAATCGATAGCCTGCTATTATTATGATTGGACTGTGGTAGGAATCTCTCTCTCCCTCTCACTCACTCCCTCCCTGATTTGTAGTCACCAGTGGCCTACCCAGAATAGGAGCACTGGGCCTCGAGGCCCGGCTTTAGCCCATCCAACACAGAAGGCCATGCTCTGCAGTTTAGCCACAGCTCCCACACATTACCGACTCCTGACCCCTTGAGAGCTGCCACAAGTTGACATGTCAACCACAAGATACAGAGGGTGTGAGGGTGATGGAAAGTGACAATGAAAGAGAGAGAGATAAAGAGAGACAGAGTGAGAGAAATGATGATGAAAGGGAGAAATGAGGATGAGAGAGAGAGAGAGAAAAGAGAGCGTCCTCCACAGGAGTGAGTTGGAGGCTAGGTGAGTGTTACGTGTGTCACCCGCACTCCTCCCCTCCCCTCCCCCTTATCCTTATTTGTTTATCCCGTTGCCTTAGTGACAGCTCCCTCGCTCTCTGAGTGATGAGCATGAAATGGAGAGAAATCCCTGGAATGAGGAAGCAGGAGCGCAGCTGACTGCCACTTAACCAGCCAATTACAGGCAACAAGGATAAGGGCTCGCAAGACACACAATGGTGTGACAGAGGGGGGGAGGGAGGGAGAGAGGGGGAGAGGGGTAGAGGGTGGGGGAAGGAGAGAGAGAGAAAGAGAAAGAGAGAGGGAGATGGAGGAGAGGAAAGAGAGAAACCAAGATAGAGAAGCAAGAGAGAGAATGAGAGAGAGGGGGGGGAGCAAGAGAGGAGACAGAGAGAGAGAGAGAAGGAGAATAGGAGAGAGAGAGGGAGATGGAGGAGATGAATGAGGGATGTTATAAACAGAGAGAGTGTGTGTTAGAGAGCGTAGGTGTTAAAGGAGACCCCAGTGTGCTCTCAGACAGAGAGGAGAGCTCCTTTAGTTCCGCACAATCACTGAACAGAGGGCTGGTGTCTGCTCCACTTACCTTCACTGTGTCTACCTCTTCTCTCTGCTCTACCTCTCTATCTCTGCTCATACAAACATACATACACACACATATGCTCCTTCACGCACTCATGTGCATACACACATGCACATAGGTGTATTCATCCACTTATTGAGACCTGGAGAGTCGTTGTATTTGTCTGACAGGAAGGCCTCTATGAGTGCTCTCAGCACAAGGACATGTAATGGCATCTCAAATTTGTACACACACAAAACGTTATAGCTAGGCCCAAACAGAAACTTCTTGATTTTTTTTTCTATTTTCTGCAGAGATTTCTGTTGAAAATCTGCGGAATTCTGTGGAAAGCTTCTCTTTTGGGTGACATGTCTGGTGAGTATGTAGGCCATGGAAGAACTGGGACATTTTCAGCTTCCAGGAATTGTTTACAGATCCTTGCGACATTGGGCCATGCATTATCATGCTGAAACGACAATGGGCCTCAGGATCTCGTCACGGTTTCTCTGTGCATTCAAATTGCCTTCCCTGAGACGGTTTCTGACAGTTTGTGCAGAAATTCTTCGGTTGTGCAAACCCACCAGCTGTCCAGGTGGCTGGTCTCAGACGATCCCACAGGTGAAGAAGCCGGATGTGGAGGTCCTGGGCTAGAGTGGCTACACGTGGTCTGCGGTTATGAGGCCGGTTGGACGTACTGCCAAATTCTCTAAAGTGACATTGAGCATTGATTGTTAATTTCTCTACCATAAGCCGCCTCGGCTTATGGTAGAGAAATTAACAATCAATTCTCTGGCAACAGCTCTGGTGGACATTCCTGCAGTCAGCATACCAATTGCACGCTCCCTCAAAACGTGAGACATCTGTGGCATTGTGTTGTGTGACAAAACTGCACATTTTAGAGTTACCTTTTATTGTCCACAGCACAAGGTGCACCTGTGTAATGGTCATGCTGTTTAATCAGCTTCTTGATATGCCACACCTGTCAGGTGGATGGATTATCTTGGCAAAGGAGAAATGTAACAGGGCCAACATCCTTTCCTAAATACCTGTGCAAAACAATACATTTCTGCCTGAACATTCTGTAACATTCCATAACTTGCTACCTGTTGAACTGACCCAGGGGGTTTTCAGAAGGCTCACCTCCCAGGGTTCTTCAGAAGGCTCACCTCCCATGGTTCTTCAGAAGGCTCACCTCCCAGGATTCTTCAGAAGGCTCACCTCCCAGGGTTCTTCAGAAGGCTCACCTCCCAGGGTTCTTCAGAAGGCTCACCTCCCAGGGTTCTTCAGAAGGCTCACCTCCCAGGGTTCTTCAGAAGGCTCACCTCCCAGGGTTCTTCAGAAGGCTCACCTCCCAGGGTTCTTCAGAAGGCTCACCTCCCAGGGTTCTTCAGAAGGCTCACCTCCCAGAGTTCTTCTGAAGGCTCACCTCCCAGGTGAGCAAGATACTATACAATACACACTAAGCGTATGATGTATAACTTACAGTAATTCTGAGAGAGAGAGAGAGAGAGAGAGAGAGAGAGAGAGAGAGAGAGAGAGAGAGAGAGAGAAAGAGAGAGAGAGTGAGATATAGAGAGTGTGTGAGAGAGAGAGAAAGCAAGAGAGAGAAAGCAAGAGAGAGAGAGAGAGATGTACTGTCTGATGTTTAGAGCAGGGCAGGGGGAGGAGTGAGACAGTCGGAGAGAGTTAATTTTTCAGCACTGCTGTTGAACTTGGTGATAAGAAGCATCTTAACGTTTTTCTCAGTGAGGCTTCTCCTGTTATGAGTTAACAGGTTCTGGTACTGTGCGAAGAGTTTCTTAACATCTTAACATCCACAGAGGTGGTGGGGAGCCACAAGTAAAGAGAAGCAATGCGGGCCAGACATCTTTTTTGAAGGGCCTCTTTCCCAACGCAAACCTTATGACATGTATTGCACATCTCCTCAACCTTGTTTTAGAGGTCTTGTCTGAAGTGTTCCTGGAGATGAACACCTTGTGTGCTCTTTTAAGAGGTATTTTTGCCAGGCCCCCAAGCACTCCTTGATGGGCTTTTTCATGTAGCTGGCTGAATCTGATACAATGACCAACACCTGATTGAAGCTCAGACCATTGCTACTCAGACAGAATATCAACGCCTGGGACACTGTTGGAAAGTTGATTTTGTCCAAAAAGGTAAAGTCTGCCATTTTGGGTCTCTCCTCTACTGGCTAAAGTAGAATGGCCAGGGCACACCTCCCACAGGCGTCGGTGGTCTCGTCCAAGATCACGTAGAGATCATCTTTGATATCCTGGATGTAGTGTGGGTAGAGCTCAGGTAGGTATTCAGTACGCAGATGGGATGCTGCAGGAACACTCCCTCCTTGCTTGAAGTGGGGTTTTGTAACGTGGAGAACTTTGGTGCCTTCTCCAGCGGAACATCTGCCTCAATCCGTGTTTTCACAAAGTCCAGGACAAACTCCTTCCTCTCCGAAGTACAGGGTGTCTTGGCAAAACACTGTGCCAGCATCTGAATTCTTGATTGACCTGTAGGATAACAATACATATAAATGACAAACGAAGGATAACTTAAAGCCATAATCTGGTTTTGGCAAAACAGACTCTCTCCCTCTCTCACACATACAGCATACAGCGTGCTCGCACACGCACGCACGCACACACACACACACACACACACACACACACACATACACAGAGAGAGAGAGAGATACCAACACCCCCAACCTCACACACAGCACACAAATGGATGCCCCATCATTCATTTTATTTTCATAACATAGGCCTATTTATTGTTCTGGTCAGTATTTCCTCCATGCTAACCCTAACCCTATTTAGGCCAGTGAGTTAATACAGGGTTGGAAAGCTAGCAATATTGGTCACTGTTGCCTTTGATCAATGTGCATCAAGCACTCTCTCTCCCTCTCACACACGCAGGCAGAACCAAACACCCCTCCTCCCCATACACACACCAGAGTTCACACACACAACACACACACACACCACAGCTAGCCAACTTTTACAAAGCTGTGTGTAACACTCTCTCTCCCTCTCTCACACGCAGGCAGAACCCAACACCCCCACACACACAACAGAGTTCACATACACAAACACACAACAGAGTTCACACACACACAGGTGCTTCACCACCGTTTGCTTTCTTATGTGGTCGACAGAGTGCACGCTTTACAAAATAAGATCCCCTTGTCCTCGTAAACATCATTTGGGACCTTGTTTTTGCGGTCACATTGGTCGAAGCAGTGGCGACCCCCGTCATTCAGGGCAGTTTCCCACCTGTTTTGAGCCCCACCTGTTTAGCTAAAAATGATATTTTGGCATTAATATACGTCACATATCAGTTTGCAAACAATGTAAAAAATAAAATTTAAAAAATAAAGCTGCATAGAAACATGGTCTCTTTTTTGCTTTCTTGAGTAAGGCAGCTCCAAAATGCAGTTGTTTCAGCCTAGCTCAGTGCTTTCTGTGGTGGTGGGGCAGCCAGCGGAAAATACAAAGCGTAGGTTTAGGCAAAGTTCTCTAGTTGCGCCGTGCTTGGCTCAGTTTTCTGTCACTTATGGGGACACTACATCACCGCAAAATCTACAGGGGAGAGCACCCCCTTGGGTGCTGCCATAGATTTTCATTAGAAGTGCCCATCCAAGAAGGCTCAAGGTCATAAGTATTTATGCATAGTCACTTTAACTCTACCCACATGTACATATTACCTCAACTACCTCAACTAGCCGGTGCCCCCGCACGGTACCCCCCTGTATATATAGCCTCCCTACTGTCACTTTATTTTACTGTATATATAGCCTCCTTACTGTCACTTTATTTTACTTCTGCTCTTTTTTTCTCAACACTTTTTTGTTGTTGTTGTTTTATTCTTACTTTTTTTGTTTAAAATAAATGCACTGTTGGTTAAGGGCTGTAAGTAAGCATTTCACTGCAATGTCTGCACCTGTTGTATTCGGCGCATGTGACCAATAAAATTTGATTTGATTTGATTTGATTGGCCACAGATAAAATGACGTCAAATCACGTTATATCTAACATAGCTTTGATTGGACTAATCATGTCAACATCATACTTTCAAAATCTTAGCTAGCAAGCTAGACAAGCAGTCATCATCATGAATCAAGTCGACAATCCACTGGCAAATCCTTTTCAATCCTTGTCATATGAAAATCATTTATAGATAAAATGTGTCGATGCTTATCGGCCATTGGACATAAACATTACACAACAAGTTGGAAATCGCAAATTCAACAATGAGTGGTTTGAAAAGAATAAGTGGCTAACTGCAAGCTTTGCAAAGCAATCACTAGCCTGCTATTCAGTGGAGAGGGTGTGTGGTCCAAGTCTGGGTTTAAGGGTCTCTTTTCCAAGCTTAAAAGGATAAACATTCACATGCAACACCATGGGCCAGAAAAGGTTGAACACATTGGCCATGCTGTCAATCAAGCATGACTTCTGCCGCGATCAAAACAACTGGATACTCTGAACTGGGATATCTCAGATTTCAGTGAGTACAAGACAACTGGGAACTTTGAAAAAAACGAGCTCCGACTGGGAAAAAACGTTTTGAATGGTCATCCAACTCGGAATTACAAGTCGGGAACTCTGGCCTCTTTCTAGAGCGACCTGAAGATCACTGACGTCATGATTCAACCTTGTTTTTTTCAGAGTTCCCTGTTGTCTTGAAAGCACCATAAATCCAGAGAATGACAGACTTTGATGACAAAGTTGAATGACAACATTTGCCCACAAGAAGGACCGCCGCGCCACCTTCCTGTTCAAGTGAGCACAGCACAACAAGGTGTCCAAAAATGTATTGTATGCTGCTGCATAAATTATGTAATATGCCAGGGAGATGTATACTGTAGCTAAGAAAGTAATACTAAGTGTATGTCGTGTAGTAAGCTGTTAGTAGCCCATATGCCTCACCCTAATAATTTGGTCCCTTTCCCCCTCATAACTTAGCCTACTGTTCTGACTTGGTGGTGCACATCTAGCCTATAGCCTGTTTTAGAGAAATGTCATCATCGAATATTGTAAGAGTTTTCATAATCTGCTTATATGACCCCTTTATTTATCCTACGGTTCTGACTTGGTGTACAGGGAGAATACTGTAAGAATGTTCTGAATTCTGTCGATGTACATTTAAAAAGTGCTGAACAAATAGTTATATTGACTACGTCCGTCTTAGCTCGCTCATTAATGTCTTAATCGAAATTACGGATTGCCTCTTATCCACTCATTGTTCCCTTATGCCATAGTTTGTACATCTCAATTGTCAGTAGAAACCACATTTGTTTAAGCAAGTCAGTCATATCAGCTATGTATTTTAAAAAGGCAGTAAATTAGGCTGAATGAACTGTTTCGCTGCCAGACAAGGCTCCGCTGATAGCCAGGTGTAGCGTTGGTAAGGATTCACTCCATGGTGCTGAAAAGAAAGCTCTGCTGTAGGCCCTAGCAGTTTGTGGGCACCGTTTGTCACTGTTAAAGTGCAATTAATGTATTGTTTAGTGTTGTGTTGTGTTGTGTAGTGGCTTTCCCCACCAAGATTTACATACTAAAATCACCACTGGTCTCGACATGTCTTCTCCTAAGCTCTTCTGTTGACAATCTTTGCATTTTTTTACTTTCAATAATCACTGACTGACGTGATGAGTGACTGTCACCGCTGTCTGTCTGTCATCTCACATCCTCCTTTTCCCCCCCGCCCCAATCTCAAATCCCATTGGAGGAAAAGAGATGATGTCCCTCTCGGAGAAGTGCAGAAGTAGATGTACACGACCTGTCACCTGGAATGCATTTCAATTAACAGGTGTGCCTTGTTAAAAGATAATTTGTGGAATGTCTTTCCTTCTTAATGCGTTTGAGCCAATCAGTTGTGTTGTGACAAGGTAGGGGGGGTATACAGAAGATAGCCCTATTTGGTAAAAGACCAAGTCCATATTATGGCAAGAACAGCTCAAATAAGCAAAGAGAAATGACAGTCCATCATTACCTTAAGACATAAAGGTTAGTCAATGCAGAAAATGTCAAGAACTTTGAAAGTGCAGTCGCAAAAACCATCAAGCACTATGATGAAACTGGCTCTCATGAGGACCGCCACAGGAATGGAAGACCCATAGTTACCTCTGCTGCAGAGGATAAGTTCATTAGAGTTACCAGCTTAAGAAATTGCAGCCCAAATAAATGCTTCACAGAGTTCAAGTCACAGACACATCTCAACATCAACTGTTCATAGGGGACTGTGTGAATCAGGCCTTCATGGTCGAATTGCTGCAAAGAACTAACGGACACCAATAATAAGAAGAGACCTGCTTGGGCCAAGAAACACAAGCAATGAACATTAGACCGGTGGAAATGTGTCCGGTTCAAACCGCCTTGTCTTTGTGAGACGCAGTGTGGGTGAACGGATGATCTCCGCATGTGTAGTTCCCACCGTAAAGCATGGAGGAGGAGGTGTTATGGTGAGGGTGCTTTGCTGGTGACACTGTCTGTGATTTATTTAGAATTCAAGGCACAATTCACCAGCATGGCTACCACAGCATTCTGCAGCGATACACCATCCCATCTGGTTTGGGCTTAGTGGGACTATCATTTGTTTTTCAACATGACAATGACCCAACACACCTCCAGGCTGTGTAAGGGCTATTTCACCAAGAAGGAGAGTGATGGAGTGCTACATCAGATGACCTGGCTTCCACAATCCCCCGACCTCAACCCAATTGAGATGGTTTGGGATGAGTCGGACAGCAGAGTGAAGGAAAAGCAGCCAACAAGTGCTCAGCATATGTAGGAACTCCTACACGACTGTTGGAAAAGCATTCCTCAGGAAGCTGGTTGAGAGAATGCCAAGAGTGTGCAAAAGCTGTCATCAAGGCAAAGGGTGGCTATTTGAAGAATCTCAAATATAACATATATTTTGATTTGTTTAACACTTTTTTGGTTACTACATGATTCCATATGTGTTATTTCATAGTTTTGATGTATTCACTATTATTCTACAATGTAAAAAATTGTAAAAATAAAGAAAACCCTTGAATGAGTAGGTGTGTCCAAACTTTTGACTGGTACTGTATGTATTGATCTAATGCAATACAATAACATGTGGGTTGATATATTTATTGATCTAATTTAATACAATAACATGTGGGTTGATGTACAGTATGTATTGATCTAATGCAATACAATAACATGTGGGTTGATGTATGTAATGATCTAATGCAATACAATTACGTTGGAATTCCTTCGTAGTTCTGTGTGCGCGGATTCCGTTTGGTCCTGGTTATAGCACAGGGACACAAAGGTATAACACCCACACAGCAGCCATGCATGTACAGAAACTCACACACTACACTACTTTCTGTATGAGCTACAGCATGAGTGATACAAGTCTAATTTAGTTTGTTGCAAATTTTATTTTGTTGTCCTACATTCTGTGAGCAGATGGTGCTAAGCTACAACGGTAAGAACAGCATCTGTTGAGGGCTAAGGCTTAGTGTTTCAAGGAGTATCAATGTAGAGCTCACTGGAGCTAGCTTCCAAAACACAATACTGTAACAAACAAGTTTTGTTTTGACATTATATGGAGGGAAGGAAAGTAAGGGAGGAATGATAGAAAACGTCAGTTGAGGGGAAAGGTAGAGAGAGGGAGCTGGGAGAGAGAGTGAGAGAGGGAGGAGGCCGGGAGAGAGTGTGAGAGGGAGAGGGAGGAGAGAGAAAAGGGCTGAATGAAAGATTGATGAGTAGCCCATTCTTTGTGTCAAAAGCTAGCATAAAAACACACTCATGTTTGGTTGGGTTTAGCCTAGCAATTTAAAACCTTCACTTAATTTTTTTAAATTGTGGAGCAATCTGTGTAAATACTCCATCACAACATCTCACAAAACAGACAATGCTGAGGGTAGAGAAAACAGGAGAAAAGAGATGGAGAAATCTCAGGGATAGATATAGAAAATCTAAAAGTTATGGACAGGTGAAGAGGGGAACGAACATGAGGCGTGGAAAGAGAGAAAACAAGACAACAAGACAGAAAGATAGATGGAGTAAACACTGGGATAATGTCCGTTTCCAGTCACAAAGAGGTTCTGAACAGAAAGCGGGCTCGTATTGAGTTGGTAAAGTGGATGTGAGTGGTGTGTAATTTTCAGTGTTAGCCTGCTGTTATGTATTATTAAGGGAAAGAATGAGTTTGTGAACTGCAGGGTAAATCTCAGTCATGCCAGATCTGTGTGTCAGAGCGTGTGTGCGTGCGTTGTTTCCAAAAGTCATTTATGGAGTCAATGCGTCAAGCTACCATTCTAGAGCCCTCTTCTTTTTCTTCACACAAACCATGGAGCGTTTGATTTGGAAATTGGAACGTCGTACCTTGTAAATGTATGGCTGGTCAGGCCTGAGGTTGTGAAGCTGGGAAGCTGGGTAGCATATCCAAGGACCCTGATCTAAGTGAGAAATCCCAGTCTGTAGGACACAAGAGGACAGTGATACACATGACAGCATGTACACATGACGCCCACACAAAAACACACACCTACACACTTCTTCAGGTCAAATCAAATCAATCAAATTTTATTTTTCACATGCTTCAGTGAAATTCCCAACAATGCAGAGAGAAAAATAGAGAAAAATAATAATAACACAAGGAATAAATACACAATGAGTAAGGATAACTTGGCTATACACGGGGTACCAGCAACGCTCCCTCTAATCTTTTTCGGCACTGAGGACATTTCAGGTCTGCTGAGCGCAAACTTGAACGTTGTAAAAATTCTGTGCAACTTCCAGCGCGCGTTTACTGTGAACAATGAGGCTGTACCCGCTTTAAGTTACAGTTTTAACAGTGGCCAAGTAGGCTACTGTGGCTATTTGATCCTAATGTAGGCCTACCAGAGTGGCCTACCATCAAAAACAATGGAGAAAATGCATCCCATAACATTTTAACATGGAAATAGCTGTTCTATCATTCAGCCTACAGTAGCAGCCAATGTGTGGTGTTCAATGTAGGCCTAAATTCCATGATACTTTTAAAAAACAAACATGCACTTTACAAAATAAAATGCATTATTATTCCCATACCATTATTACAGAGAATCAGACAAATTATGCTACCCTCTGCCTATTGGCTACTTAGCTTATTCAAGCCTGTATCAAAATACAACACTGCCTCTTTAAGACAAAAAAAAGCTCTTTACCTAACTCGCTTTTCAAAGATGTCTAGAAATGTACATATTTTGTGCTCTTGTAGTAAGCAATCATTCCCGTATTTCTAACTAAAAAGTATATATAACTGGGCTAATAATTCACTAACTAGCAAAGGATATGAACAAAATGTGCACACGTCTACAAGCAGCTCTCGCTTTGATCTCAAAACAAGCGCATCTACTCACGACCGCTCATGCTGTAAACAAGTTCAAAGTAAATGCCACAGATCCATATATGGCAATGGTCTATTTGCAAATAGGCCTACTGCAGCTCTGATTGTTAATGCCACACCAGTCTGTGTAGAGTACAAGCTGAGTAGTGAGTGTCAATGCAATAGAATCCTACTCCGATGCGTTCTTCCTACAACAAAATCTCTTGCATAGGTCGTTTTGTTTCGGTATGTTGCATTGAAGGTGGCTAATATTGCATTGATTCGATCACAATTGCCACAGTAAAGGGAAACGTTAATAGTGTTAACAGGGAAAACTCTAAAACAGTGGTCACCAACCTTTTCTGAGTCAAGATCACTTTCTGAGTATAAAATGCAAGCCGAGATCTACTGCTCAAATTTGAGTTTAAAAACGTAAGCCTATGCAATATTAACCAATTAAAAACAGTACTGTAGCAATGAGGTTTGTGCAGTAAGCTATAGGCCCAATACATTATCACCACATATTGGCTTTGCTTGAATTCCCCTGCCAATGCATTGTTGTTAGGGCCATTTTTAGGTAGGCTATATTTAATCACACTGGTAATAGATCCGTTGTTGTATTACTTGTGAGGCACTGCTGAGTGAGTATACATCCCTTTGTTCTCCCTTTCCTCCACTGACACTGACCAAAAAGGGACACAGTATTCCAGCTGATGGCTAAAAACTTGAGTCGCACCGCTAATTGCTGCCTCATGCACAAATTAATGTTGTTACTCCTATGAACAGAGAAAGTGAAATATTCCTTGATATTAAAAAAGACCCAAGCTAATAATAACAACAACGCAAGCCTATAGATACACTTTCCTACTCATTCATTACTGCTGCAGTGCTTGTTGTAGCGCTGACTGGAAATAGGAAGAACGCACATTTTATGGCTTAAAAAAGTGTTGAATACAAAGTGTTGACAGTGCTGAGTAAGAACTTAAACATGAACTCACTCATAAAAACAGCAGCTCTTTGCTGTATTCGTTGACAGTCTCTCTCTAGTCATGATTTTAAACGTTTTGAAATCTCGCAGTATCAACTTTGCTGCAGCTTTCTTTTATGCTTGCTAGTTACTGCAGACACGGTAATCTGAGCCATCCGATTTGACAGCGGTAGGCCTATAGTGCACTGATTTGCTCTCCGGGCTGCTGGGAAGGCAGAGTTTGTACCTTCAGACAAATGAAATGGTTCAAAATGGCAACAGTTTGCCTACCCGACGCACAGGGCAGCTGAATCGGGTGCACCTACCACCAACAGCCCGAGACCCCAAAAGAAAAATAGGAACACAAGACTTTATCGTTGGGTTTTTACAGAAATGTTTGGGGATCGACTAGGAATGCCTTGGAGATCGACCAGTTGATCGCGATTGACCACGCGCGCAGCTTAGAGGGAACATTGGGTACCAGTACCAAGTCGATGTGCAGGGGTACGAGGTAGATATGTTCATATAGGTAGGGGTAACGTGACTAGGCAACAGGATAAATAATCAACAGTAGCAGCAGTGTATGTGATGAGTCAAAAGAGTTAGTGCAAAGATGGTGAATGCAGATAGCCCGGGAAGCTATTTAGTTAACTATTTAGTAGTCTTACGGCTTGGGGGTAGAAGCTGTTCAGGGTCCTGTTGGGTCCATACTTGGTGCATCGGTATCGCTTGCTGTGCAGTAGCAGAGAGAACAGTCTGTGACTTGGGTGGCTGGAGTCTTTGACAATTTTTAGGGCCTTCCTCCGACACCACCTGGTATAGAGGTCCTGGATGTCAGGGAGATCGGCCCCAGTGATGTACTGGGCCATACGCACTACCCTCTGTAGCGCCTTGCAGTCGGATGCCAAGCAGTTGCAATACCAAGCGGTGATGCAGCCAGTCAAGATGCTCTCAATGGTGCAGCTGTATAACTTTTTGAGGATCTGAGGGCCCATGCTTTTCAGCCTCTGAGGGGGAAGAGGCGTTGCCGTGCCTTCTTCATGACTGTGTTGGTGTGTGGACAATGTTCATTCCTTAGTGATGTGGAGACCGAGGAACTTGAAGCTTTTGACCCGCTCCACTACAGCCCTGTCGATATGGATAGGGGCGTGCTCGGCCCTCCGTTTCCTGTAGTCCACGATCAGCTCCTTTATCTTGCTGACATTGAGGGAGAGGTTGATGTCCTGGCACCACACTGCCAGGTCAGTGACATCCTCTCTATCGGCGGTCTCATCATCGCCGGGGATCAGGCCTACCACCGTCACATGATGTCGTCAGCAAACTTAAGGTTGGTGTTGGAGTCGTGCGCTGCCACACAGTCGTGGGTGAACAGGGAGTACAGGAGGGGACTAAGCTCACACCCCTGAGGGGCCCCCATGTTGTGGGTCAGCATGTGGAATGTGTTGTCGCCTACCCTCACTACCTGGGGAGGCCCGTGAGAAAGTCCAGGATCCAGTTGCAGAGGGAGGTGTTCAGTAGGGGTGTGCCAAGTAATCTGACAAAACAAGTATCGTAACAGAAATGGGCAATTTTCAGGATACGATTATGATCCGAGTATTTTTTCTAATGATCTGTGATCGGGAAAAATAAAAAGAATTTGCGTGCCAGCATGCATGTTTCTTATGTCAGTCAGGTCATGTGTGAGGTTTTACGTGGTTTAAATAACTCAACTGTGTTGATCCTGCTGCTCTGATTGGATAAAGTGAAGCTGTATTTCTCAGTCATAATTTCAGCCAAGCACATTTCCCTGCATGTTTTCGGTCTGAACATTCAGATTGCTGCTGCATGCTACTATGATAAATCAAGCTAAAAATGTGCATAATATCTAACAAGAGGGACAAGGGTACGGAAAAAATATGAAATGCTTATGCGCATTCTGACTGAGTGACAGCAAACTTGGCTGCACACTGTAAATCGAGGACACACACACCTCCGCACGCTGCTCCTAATCTGCAGCTTTTATTAGGTAGGTTCCTCTTGTCCAGGTAGGAGAGGGCAGTGTGAAGTGCAATAGAGATTTGCATCATCTGTGGATCTGTTGGGGCGGTATGCGAATTGGAGTGAGTCCAGGGTGTCTGGGATGATGGTGTTGATGTGAGCCATGACCAGCATTTCATGGCTACAGATGTGAGTGCTACAGGGCGATAGTCATTTAGACAGGTTATCTTGGCGTTCTTGGTCATTTGGACAAAGGTGGTCTGCTTGAAACATATAGGTATTACAGACTAGGTCAGGGAGAGGTTGAAAATATCAGTGAAGACACCGACTAGCTGGTCAGCGCATTCTCTTAATACTCGTCCTGGTAATTGGTCTGGCCCTGTTTAAAGGTCCTACTCACATCGGCTACGGGAAGCGAGATCACACAGTGTTGCTTGCCTTCAAAAGGATGACGTATTTACAGTATATTGATCTAGAGCCAGAAATACATTCCTGGGACAAGGATTCCACACCAGTCCCAGTGAGAGAGAAACATTGGCATACAGTGGGGGAAAAAAGTATTTAGTCAGCCACCAATTGTGCAAGTTCTCCCACTTAAAAAGATGAGAGAGGCCTGTAATTTTCATCATAGGTACACGTCAACTATGACAGAGAAAATGAGAAAAAAAATCCAGAAAATCACATTGTAGGATTTTTAATGAATTTCTTTGCAATTTATGGTGGAAAATAAGTATTTGGTCAATAACAAAAGTTTCTCAATACTTTTTTATATACCCTTTGTTGGCAATGACACAGGTCAAACGTTTTCTGTAAGTCTTCACAAGGTTTTCACACACTGTTGCTGGTATTTTGGCCCATTCCTCCATGCAGATCTCCTCTAGAGAAGTGATGTTTTGGGGCTGTCGCTGGGCAACACAGACTTTCAACTCCCTCCAAAGATTTTCTATGGGGTTGAGATTTGGAGACTGGCTAGGCCACTCCAGGACCTTGAAATGCTTCTTACGAAGCCACTCCTTCGTTGCCCGGGCGGTGTGTTTGGGATCATTGTCATGCTGAAAGACCCAGCCACGTTTCATCTTCAATGCCCTTGCTGATGGAAGGAGGTTTTCACTCAAAATCTCACGATACATGGCCCCATTCATTCTTTCCTTTACACGGATCAGTCGTCCTGGTCCCTTTGCAGAAAAACAGCCCCAAAGCATGATGTTTCCACCCCCATGCTTCACAGTAGGTATGGTGTTCTTTGGATGCAACTCAGCATTCTTTGTCCTCCAAACACGACGAGTTGAGTTTTTACCAAAGTGTTTTGGTTTCATCTGACCATATGACATTCTCCCAATCCTCTTCTGGATCATCCAAATGCACTCTAGCAAACTTCAGATGGGCCTGGACATGTACTGGCTTAAGCAGGGGGACACGTCTGGCACTGCAGGATTTGAGTCCCTGGCGGCGTAGTGTGTTACTGATGGTAGGCTTTGTTACTTTGGTCCCAGCTCTCTGCAGGTCATTCACTAGGTCCCCCTGTGTGGTTCTGGGATTTTTGCTCACCATTCTTGTGATCAATTTGACCCCACGGGGTGAGATCTTGCGTGGAGCCCCAGATCGAGGGAGATTATCAGTGGTCTTGTATGTCTTCCATTTCCTAATAATTGCTCCCACAGTTGATTTCTTCAAACCAAGCTGCATACCTATTGCAGATTCAGTCTTCCCAGCCTGGTGCAGGTCTACAATTTTGTTTCTGGTGTCCTTTGACAGCTCTTTGGTCTTGGCCATAGTGGAGTTAGGAGTGTGACTGTTTGAGGTTGTGGACAGGTGTCTTTTATACTGATAACAAGTTCAAACAGGTGCCATTAATACAGGTAACGAGTGGAGGACAGAGGAGCCTCTTAAAGAAGAAGTTACAGGTCTGTGAGAGACAGAAATCTTGCTTGTTTGTAGGTGACCAAATACTTATTTTCCACCATAATTTGCAAATAAATTCATTAAAAATCCTACAATGTGATTTTCTGGATTTTTTTTTCTAAATTTGTCTGTCATAGTTGACGTGTACCTATGATGAAAATTACAGGCCTCTCTCATCTTTTTAAGTGGGAGAACTTGCACAATTGGTGGCTGACTAAAAACTTTTTTTCCCCACTGTATGTGGAAGGAGTATTCCACTGGAGAGGACAACCCCTGACCCTATTCTACCAGATGCACGCACACACACAAACATGGCAGATAAGCACGAATGCATGCACGCGCACAAACACACACGCTCACACACTATGGTGAGTACTTCATTATGTGTCCACAGGGGAGTCAATAACTCATTAAAAGAGACAATAGACCCCATTACACCCCCCCAACCCCCCCACCCCCCCCCACCCCCACACACACACACACACACTCAGACACACACATGGAAACACATAGACACACACACACAGGTATTAGGAAGAAGGGCAAGGGGTGGAATATGGTTGGCTGGAAAGAAGGTGAAAGATGGAGGCGAGAGGAGAGGAGAAAGTGATGGAGCGTAACGGACAAGGTGAAAAGAAGGACAAAGGGGGAGGACTCGAGAGCTATTAAGGATGGATCAAGGAAGGTATTATGTAAACTCTGAAGTCCCATGACATGGGTCAGAGTCTGGCAGATGAGGTGCTACAACACACATATCCATCACTCCTGACAACACACCCACAAGGTGTTCTGGGATTTGTAGGCCTACAGTGTCATGTGTAATATCCTAGCAAGCACATTTGGTTGCTTGGAAATTGTGGGAACATAAGTTTTTGGTTTCCCATTGGTTCTGGGAACGAAGCCATAATTGGTCAAACTATTTAGTAGTCTTACGGCTTGGTAAAACATAACGTTTTCTTTGTTCCGGGAATGTACATTTTTAGGTTGCAGGGAGGTTCTGAGAACGTTTGACTATGGTTCCCTGAAAGTTTTCATGGGAGGTTTTATTAACATTCAGAGAACAGAAATAATAGGTTATTTGAAGGTAAATAAATAAAGCTCTGAAAACATTCTCTAAATGTTTTGAATGTTTTTGAATTACTTCCTTAAAACTTTCACTGAACGTTTCAATACGACATTTAATAACACTGCTAGTTTAGGTTAACTCTAAGCACATATAGGACACGGAAATTAATTTGCTTATGCAGTAATCATGCAAACATGTCTTTTTTTATTGTGGCTCGGCTTCAGTGAGATATAAACCTATGATATTCTGTTATATTTCCATGTAATTAGTCCACTGCTCCACCAGGATGGAGCCAGCATGACATGTTTTTTTTTACTCATACAAAGCTGTTCATTTTAGTCTATTCAAACAGACCCCATACAAAGGAAACAAGCACTCATTAAGATCAGGTGTGGCCAATTAGTGGGTGTGGCCAACACACCTGAACACACTTAACAAGATAGAGGATAGAGAGAGTTTTGTTGACGCTGAGAAAATAATGTATATGTTTTTAAATAACATTCTTAGAACGTTCTTTGAATGTTACTAATGTTTTCTTGTGGTTTTTATGGAAAGTTTTCTTAATGTTCTGAGAACATGACATTAAATAGAACTATGAGGAAACCTGCATAAAATGTTATTGAAATTCCCACAGAAGAACGTTGTTTCTTAACGTTCTCTGAATTATTTGAGAACATTCCCAATGTCAAACCAGTTGGAGAACGTTCCTAGAACATTACCAAAATTGAAATGAAATGTAACCATGTTTTAACTTTTAGGAAACATTCTGTTAAAGTAATGAAATACCAAGAAAATAATGTATTTTTGTTACGTTTCTTAAATGTGCTGAGCATGTTCCACAGCCAAGCAACTATCCTGCACCATTCCCAGACAGTTGTGGGAAGGTTGTATGCAAAATAACCATTGGACAACCACGCTCTCACCAAGCTCTAAGAAACAAGTGGTTCTCAGAACGTTATGTGCTAGCTGGGATATCATCACACATTAATTATATTATCAGTATAATGTATTTGGTTTGTGTCAATGAAACAGCAGGGTTTGGAGGCATATAAGATAATAGATTTTTAATCTCTGAGGTGCAGGCCAGAGCATGGATCAAAATCTGACCTTCCATATTTCAACCTGTCTCAAGAATGTGTGTGTGTGTGTGTGTGTGTGTGTGTGTGTGTATGGCTACAAATGTCTGTGTTTCTTAATGTGTGTGTGTGCATCTTTATGTGTGTGTGTGTTTTGCTCTCTGACTCTGCCTAGCCCTAGAGCAGATGGTACCAGTGACCACGGCCGGAGGTGGCAGCAGGTGGGCGGAGTCGGTTCCTATCCCAGCGTCCTTTCTGTCTGGCCTCGCCCTGTGAGCCTCCTGAGACATGGCCTCAGACAATCACCTCACTCTGCCAGGTCGTCACGGGTGATGTCACTGCGTCGTGAGGAGCTCCTTCAGAGCGTGACCACCACAGACTGAGAGAACAGAGGGAAGAGGGGAAGAGTGTAGCAACCTCTCTCTGTCTCTCTCTGTCTCTCTTTCTCACTTGCTCTCTGTCCATCTGTCAATTGCACTCTGACTTCATTTGCTCTTCTCTCAGTGTATTTTTTCTCTTTCTCTTTTTTCTCCTATTTCTCTCTGGCCTCATTTCTCTCTCTCCTTATTGTACTTTATTTATATTCCTGTACCTTTCCTCTCCCTCACTCTGTTTTCTCCCTCTGTCTGATTATATTATCTGCTGTGTTAGTGTGTCCAGTGTTTTCATGACCATCTCCAAGCTAAATAAGTACTTCCTATAAACCAGCACACCTGAGACCAATGCATTTTGCACAGTATATTATAGTCCACCACACTGTTCTCCTTCTATGTGACACCTTCACACTTCAAACTGACCTAGCTGTTTCTGTTCACCATTTCTCTTTCTGTCTTTTTTTTCCTTTTGCCATCACCCTCTTTCCCTCTCGCTCTCTTCGGCTTTCAATCTATCTATCACCTCTCTCTCCCTCAGTTCATGCCGTTCTACCCCTCCTCCCTCCCACTGTCAACTCATGCAGGCTGGACTGGGGCTAATGGGTGCCCCCCCTGTGCCAGCTGCAGCCTCTCACACATTGCAAGCTCACTCTCATTCACTCTCTCCATCCCTCTCTCCCTGTGCTGAGCCCACTGTGCACACACACACACAAACACACCCTCATACACACGTGCACACCCTCCTACACACACACTCATACACACACTCCTCCAAGAGCGAGTGAGAGGAAGCGGAAACAGTTGTGTGTGCTGATTGGTACAGTACATTAGCTGGAAAGAGCGAGTGAAGTATCTGGTCGAGGCAGATGGCTGTGGTGGCAGTATTGGTGCTGGGATGGAGAGAGGCCTCTCTAGCCACCCATTTAGTATTCACGATGTAATTGTATGTTCTGGGTTGCATCTGTTTCTCTGGGGCTTTTTAGTATTGGTGGGTATAAATCCCTATAGCAATGATGCTGAGGAATATGGATGATTGATCCACAGTATAAGGAAAGCTGTCTGTTCTTCCTATGTATTGTAATATAGGCAAATACAATATGTCATTACAGGCATAATAGAGTGTGGGAAACATTTAGATAGTCACTATACTGTGTTCTGTTTATTTCAGAATACTACTGAGATGTTCTTGATGTGGGATCAACAGTAACCTGTGTGGGACCTCATATAGGGGTTCAGGTTGGTAGTAAAACTTTATCCCTGGAATAAATCACTGTCTGTCTGGTTGCTGCACTGGAAAATATGATTAGATACATTTTACTCTCTGAAGTATTATTTATTTTTACAGGGACAGTGCACATTAGTCAACGTTTCACTAAAAGTGACGGTTTTAGCCAGCCGTCTAATTTTCAACCGTAGTCCTTGGGCAGGTAGTAACATTTTAATCTGCATATGTGACTAGTTGGCATGTGTAGCTCCAACCCACACCTCCTTACTGGTCCTTTAAAATAAAGTCAACATCATGGTTTACCACAGATGGTGTTGCTCTCTCTCTCTTTCCCTCCATCCTCTCCTCCCTCGCTCTGACCAATTATATTCATGTGTCTAAATGCGTTATCCGTTGGCATGGTGAGTTGGAGAGAGAAAGAAGAACTAGCTGAAGTTAACAGATTCTCTTTTCACCATTCAAGTATCAGTATTTTTCTAATCACAGTCTCACACACACAGAGGTTAGCACAATGGGCTAATACACTGCTCAAAAAAATAAAGGGAACACTTAAACAACACATCCTAGATCTGAATGAATGAAATAATCTTATTAAATACTTTTTTCTTTACATAGTTGAATGTGCTGACAACAAAATCACACAAAAATTATCAATGGAAATCAAATGTATCAACCCATGGAGGTCTGGATTTGGAGTCATCCTCAAAATTAAAGTGGAAAACCACACTACAGGCTGATCCAACTTTGATGTAATGTCCTTAAAACAAGTCAAAATGAGGCTCAGTAGTGTGTGTGGCCTCCACGTGCCTGTATGACCTCCCTACAACGCCTGGGCATGCTCCTGATGAGGTGGCGGATGGTCTCCTGAGGGATCTCCTCCCAGACCTGGACTAAAGCATCTGCCAACTCCTGGACAGTCTGTGGTGCAACGTGGCGTTGGTGGATGGAGTGAGACATGATGTCCCAGATGTGCTCAATTGGATTCAGGTCTGGGGAACGGGCGGGCCAGTCCATAGCATCAATGCCTTCCTCTTGCAGGAACTGCTGACACACTCCAGCCACATGAGGTCTAGCATTGTCTTGCATTAGGAGGAACCCAGGGCCAACCGCACCAGCATATGGTCTCACAAGGGGTCTGAGGATCTCATCTCGGTACCTAATGGCAGTCAGGCTACCTCTGGCGAGCACATGGAGAAATGCCACCCCACACCATGACTGACCCACCGCCAAACCGGTCATGCTGGGGGATGTTGCAAGCAGCAGAATGTTCTCCACGGCGTCTCCAGACTCTGTCACGTCTGTCACGTGCTCAGTGTGAACCTGCTTTCATCTGTGAAGAGCACAGGGCGGCAGTGGCGAATTTGCCAATCTTGGTGTTCTCTGGCAAATGCCAAACGTCCTGCACAGTGTTGGGCTGTAAGCACAACCCCCACCTGTGGACGTCGGGCCCTCATACCACCCTCATGGAGTCTGTTTCTGACCGTTTGAGCAGACACATGCACATTTGTGGCCTGCTGGAGGTCATTTTGCAGGGCTCTGGCAGTGCTCCTCCTGCTCCTCCTTGCACAAAGGCGGAGGTAGCAGTCCTGCTGCTGGGTTGTTGCCCTCCTACGGCCTCCTCCACGTCTCCTGATGTACTGGCCTGTCTCCTGGTAGCGCCTCCATGCTCTGGACACTACGCTGACAGACACAGCAAACCTTCTTGCCACAGCTCGCATTGATGTGCCATCCTGGATGAGCTGCACTACCTGAGCCACTTGTGTGGGTTGTAGACTCCGTCTCATGCTACCACTAGAGTGAAAGCACCGCCAGCATTCAAAAGTGACCAAAACATCAGCCGGGAAGCATTGGAACTGAGAAGTGGTCTGTGGTCACCACCTGCAAAACCAGTCCTTTATTGGGGGTGTCTTGCTAATTGCCTATAATTTCCACCTGTTGTCTATTCAATTTGCACAACAGCATGTGAAATTTATTGTCAATCAGTGTTGCTTCCTAAGTGGACAGTTTGATTTCACAGAAGTGTGATTGACTTGGAGATACATTGTGTTGTTTAAGTGTTCCCTTTATTTTTTTGAGCAGTGTAGTAGCTTTGGATAATCTAGTCTAGCAGGAGTCTGCTTGATAAGAGTTATTAATACATCTTGATTGACTATGTACACCAAACCTGTTTCTAAAAGACTTTCATATAACATTTTGATTACACACCCCCATTGGACAGAAACTGATGAGGAAATAGTGTTTGAACATGGAAAGCATGGTTGGTGGTATTTGAGTAACAGAAAGAGAAACATTCAAAACTTAGGGTCTGAACACAATAAATATGGTAATTAGAATCAGAAGTCACTGGTGATACAACAGTGCAAATACCGTGAGTTTGTCATTTCTGAAGGGAGGGGAATGGAGTACTAACCAGTCTTCCTCTTGCATCCTGTGAAAATGTGATGTCGGACATTTGAATTTCCCTCCATTTCTCTCCACATGAACTCATTGTTTGGTAGGCTACAACGTTTGTTGCTATCATGTTTGCTAACTTAACTACGCTATTGCTAGTCCCATCAAATATTATGCATTATAACATGTAAAATAACAAACGCAAGATTCTGGTTGTTATCTATTTAGAAATGTTTAGTATTCATAGTTTTGTTTGAGATGCCAACTTGTACTAGCCTAGGCTACTCAGCAACGCTGTGAACTAATGATGTGCAGTTCGCTAACGATTCGTTATTTTTGAACAACTCTTGTAACTGACTCAAGAGTTATGATTCGTTTTTCCGAGTGAATCATTCATTTTAGTCGTTCGTTTGACCTGCTGGCCGTAATTATCTGTGTTTTTTTTAAATAAAGAATTTGACTATAGAATTCACACATCGTATAATGAAAACTTGGTGCAAGTAATAGGCTGTGTCTAGTTACAAATAACATAAACACACCTCGAATGTCAAAACGCTTGTATTGAGTAATGCCAATGATTATGTAGAGACGCATAACTCATTTGAGCTATGGGGCTTATATTCTGCATTAGCGTTTCCATGTTGAGGTGGTGGGCCAAAGCCAAAAAAGTTCAGTTGATCCATCCCCATCGAGGGAGGAGCTGATCTAATGTATATGACAGTAAAACATTCTTATGATGACTATAACATTTGTTGGCACCTTCAATTTGTACACATTTTGTCATAGCAATTATATTTCAACACTGTGTCTGATCAGGCAAATGTGTTGATCTGCTAAACTTGGAACAAATCAGATCTCCCGTACATTCCCCTGGTGATGAAGGCAGCCAATGGCCTGCTTCTATCTAAGATGTACAGTAAATACAGCCTCATGTAAAACCTGTTGTGATGAAGGCTGAAATAAGATAGATATTTGTTTTCGAGTGCACTTGAAATATGCAGCATGCAATGCAAATTGTCTTGATCGTATGAAGAGGTAACTCTGTTGACCACTTAGCCAATTTATTCAAAGCCAGACAAGGTTACAGTTTGAATAGCCTAGCTACTGTAAATGCCAACTTGCCTGCTCAGGAATCTAGTGTTTCATTCTCTCTGTCTACCTCTCTGTCTGTGAATTAAATTTTTGAATCATGCTTTGGCATGGTTATATGTCTCATTTCAAGTAACTAGCTGCAGGCTTAAAGAAATATTCAATCATAACATTTGCATAGAAACTCAAATAAAACATATAAATAGAAAGCTGTGTGTATGTATGCTAGAATGGAGGTTTAAAAATGACAGCTGCATATGCATATTAGCCAACATGGCATATCCTACACATATACCTTTCAATACAATCTTCTCTAAAAACAGCTGGACAAAATGTAGACAATGTGCTCTGCAATAAGATGACCAGAGTTTGATTTCTAAACCAGATTCTCCAATGTCAGCAGCTGTCCAATACCATGGTGGGCATGCATAATGTTGAATGCATTGGAATATTAGGTATGGAGAATGATAAAGAGTCTGCAGGATTATGGAAAAAGCAGTTGGGAAATTCATGTTTGAGTTTCAAATACTAAATGTTCAGTAAGTGTGAATATATTTAAGCGGTTAATGATTAGGCTAACCTTCTAAAAGTTGACGGTACCAAATTCTTGCCAATCCATTATTCTTCTACTGAGTATGACTGAGTGTGAGACCATGAAGTATGTTTTATGCATATATATTTGAACAATGAACAACATCACATTTAGTGTTTCACCATTTATTGTACCGTGACAAATAGTGAAGGTGTCTGAGGCAATATTGAAGTATCTAAATATAGTGTAACCTACCAATCAGTCATGGTCAAAAGTTTTGAGAATGACACAAATACTAATTTTCACAAAGTCTGCTGCCTCAGTTTTTATGATGCCAATTTGCATATACTCCAGAATGTTATGAAGAGTGATCAGATGAATTGCAATTAATTGCAAAGTCCCTCTTTGCCATGAAAATGAACTTAAACCCCCAAAAACATTTCCACTGCATTTCAGCCCTGCCACAAAAGAACCAGCTGACATCATGTCAGTGATTCTCTCGTTAACACAGGTGAGAGTGTTGACGAGGACAAGGCTGGAGATCACTCTGTCATGCTGATTGAGTTAGGATAACAGACTGGATGCTTGAAATCATTGTTCTTCCTCTGTTAACCATGGTTACCTGCAAGGAAACACATGCCGTCATCATTGCTTTGCACAAAAAGGGCTTCACAGGCAAGGATATTGCTGCTAGTAAGATTGCACCTAAATCAACCATTTATTGGATCATCAAGAACTTCAAGGAGAGAGGTTCAATTGTTGTGAAGAAGGCATCAGGGCGCCCAAGAAAGTCCAGCAAGCGCCAGGACCGTCTCCTAAAGTTGATTCAGCTGCGGGATCGGGGCACCACCAGTGCAGAGCTTGCTCAGGAATGGCAGCAGGCAGGTGTTAGTGCATCTGCACGCACAGTGAGGCAAAGACTTTTGGAAGATGGCCTGGTGTCAAGAAGGGCAGAGAGGAAGCCACTTCTCTCCAGGAAAAACATCAGGGACAGACTGATATTCTGCAAAAGGTACAGGGATTGGACTGCTGAGGACTGGGGTAAAGTCATTTTCTCTGATTAATCCCCTTTCCGATTGTTTGGGGCATCCGTAAAAAAGCTTGTCCGGAGAAGACAAGGTGAGCGCTACCATCAGTCCTGTGTCATGCCAACAGTAAAGCATCCTGAGACCATTCATGTGTGGGGTTGCTTCTCAGCCAAGGGAGTGGGCTCACTCACAATTTTGCCTAAGAACACAGCCATGAATAAAGAATGTTACCAACACATCCTCCGAGAGCAACTTCTCCCAACTATCCAAGAACAATTTGGTGACGAACAATGCCTTTTCCAGCATGATGGAGCAACTTGCCATAAGGCAAAAGTGATAAATAAGTGGCTCGGGGAACAAAACATCGATATTTTGGGTCCATGGCCAGGAAACTCTCCAGACCTAAATCCCATTGAGAACTTGTGATCAATCCTCAAGAGACGGGTGGACAAACAAAAACCCACAAATTCTGACAAACTCCAAACATTGATTATACAAGAATGGGCTGCCATCAGTCAGGATGTGGCCCAGAAGTTAATTGACAGCATGCAAAGGCGGATTGCAGAGGTCTTGAAAAATAAATATTGACTCTTTGCATAAACTTAATGTAATTGTCAATAAAAGCCTTTGACACTTATGGAATGCTTGTAATTATACTTCAGTATACCATGGTAACATCTTACAAAAATATCTAAAAACACTGAAGCAGCAAACTTTGTGAAGACCAATACTTGTGTCATTCCCAAAACTTTTGACCACGACTGTATATATAGAGAGAAGTGCCGTGGGGGGCACAATCTTACAATGTTGCAGTCCAGAAATGAGCGCTTTACCATCTATGCCAAAAGCCTGAGCCTCTGATGGAGACAGTAGAACTGTCATCAACGCATGCTTCAGTATTCCCCCCTCTCTCTAGGAGCATTCGTGTGCCCAGGCCCTAAAGGTGAATCGAAACAATCCCACCCTGGTCACCAATATAGCCAACCGATGTAGAGAGAGAGAAGTGCCTTAGCGGAATGCAATCTTAAAATCGTGTGCTCCAGACATGATAACTCAACGATCTATGGCAAAAGCCTTGGGGACACGGAAACAATAGAATTCTCATTACTGCATGTTACAATAGTAAAACATCATCTGTTTATCACCTTGTCAAACTGATTCGATATTGAATTTAATCTTTGAGATGCTCTAACAAGCATGTATCTGTAGCTGGTGCTCTTCAACTCTAAAATGAACTAGACTGTGTAAGACAAACCTCCCTCCAAAAAGACAACAGGCAAATGCATATGGGGTCTCAATGTCTAGTGACGGCAGGGCTAGTTCAAGCTGCAGTAGGATGGTTCTCCTCAAAGGTGAGTGAATCAGCTGGGCCCATGCTTGGTAAATTGCACTTGGTTGATCTCTGGGAGCAGGGCACAGGAGAGGAGAGTTGAATAGATCATGGGAGACAAAAGTGAGAGACAAGATTGAATCAAATAAATCATCACAGCAAAGGATTGTAGTTTATGAGCAAGAAATGAACATCCTGACAGTTAAAAGAAATACACCAATGAGGCTACTAGGATAAGGATAGAGGCAGGGTGCTCTGCATCCTACTCTAACTAGACCTATTGACAGGGATCATTTAGCAGTTCTTATTTGTCAGCATGGATGAAATTAGTGAGTCCTGCCTTGATGACTGTATTAGCTTTACAATACCTGTCCTATAGATTTTTGTAGTTTTAAATTATTACTTGGAATAATGATAGCTAAAGCTCCCTGTCCAGGAATGACATGCTAGTAGTGATAAAGCAATCTGTTCCTGCTAGCTAGCAACAAGTCTACTTGTTGTAGATAGCTAGCTACATTGCTAAGGTTGCTGTGTTCTAAGTAAAGTTGGGAGATATTTTAGATTGCATTGATGGTATCACGTTTCTATAACTAAATAGATCACAAATATAAAAAATACCTGATAGCAGTTTATTGGACGGACATCTCTCTCGAGCTGTCACCAGCTGTGTTTATGTACAGAGAACGTGATAGGCAGACGTGATCAGCAGAGATGGTAATTGGATAGTACACAAGTTTTGATTGGTTTACTGTTTAGTACATGGCAGAGTTTGCCTGCTTCGGCCCACCACAGGTTTTTTCAAATCAGTTCAACTAGTTCCCTTTGGAGGTCTGTAAATGTGATTTTCAACTTAACTACACGTAATTTAGAAAATAGGAAAACTTTCAGTCTGAAATAAAGCTTTTTATTTAGAAGATTTGTGTAATGGGGTGCATTTTAGGTTGTGATCAGGGACTTGAGCATCTTTGGTGGGGAAGGCTGGTGGCTCTTTCATTGGTCACTCGGACAGTACAGGGGTGGTTGCAGATGATACTTTTGGTGTAACTGTAAAACAAAGAGCAATGAAATGATTACTACTATGAAGTGAAGTTCATGGTAAAGATGACAATGCACATTTCAATTTACAACCAAACTTTGTCAATTAATAAAGATCACTGCTTAATTTATTGTAGTTCTCTCTGGTGATGACAGCAAAGGCAGGTTGCTCTTCCATTGGTCACTCGGACAGCAGAGGGGTGGTGGCAGGTTCTAGCTTACTGTAAAACAAACAACAGCAATGAAATTATAGTACACTAAGTCATGTGCCTATTAAAGATGACAATTTACATCTTTGATGACTTAAGTAACATCACTAAACTAAGATCACACACCTTATCTTAATGATCTTCTCACTGGCGATGACAGCAAAGGCAGGTGGCTTTTCCATTAGTCACTTGGACAGCAGAGGGTTTTCATTGGCCACTTGGACAGCAGAGGATTCTCAGACAGCAGAGGGTTTCCAGACAGCAGAAGGTTTCCATTGGTCACTCGGACAGCAGAGGGTTTCCATTGGTCACTCGGACAGCAGAGGGTTTCCATTGGTCACTCGGACAGTTAGCTGTGTAGCGACGAGTCGTTTTAATGTCATATGTTGAACAATGTTGAACATCCCATTACTGACCGTCTATAATGCTGAACTTTTATGGACTACTGAGTTCCTCCAAGCTCTCTCTCGCTCTCCAAGACAAAAGGTCATAAAAGTGTCCCTTCACACCTAGATGTGATACCATGTGACCTCACAGGACTACAAAAGGACTCTGCTGTCTCCCCCTCACTCTCTTAGCTCTTAGCCTCTCATCCTGCTGGACCTATCAAGCTGGACCTCTCTCGAGGAGGGAGGAGAACCTCCATCTTTAGTAGGCCGACCACAGGGCCTGGACCTTCGCTTTTAATGGCAAGAACTGGTGAGCTGATAAGTTAGGGAAAGTACCGTTTAGGGAATAGTACCTGTAATCCAGTACAGAAATTGAGACAGAAGAGCCCATGCACTAAACAGTCTCAGAAGGAGATTTAGTCTTTATAGAGCTAGTGTAGCCTGAATGGTACATTTAAGCTAACCTTCTTCAAGGAAAGAAGGAAAAATACCATTTAGAGCCCAGCGTCTGCAACTTAAAGGAAGAGCCAGCAGACAGAGCAACAAGGGACACAACCCAAAGGAGCAGCCCATGAGGGACCATCCGAAACCACCACCAAGGAACCTCTCAATTCAGGACAAAGGAGGACCCACCGCCATCTTGCCTTTGTTCACCTCCATGTGGCCTAACCAGAGCCAATGACAACAGACTTTGTTCACAGACTGAGTATCACATCTTTAATATTCAGATATCTTCAGGTCTTTTTCTTGTCTTTCATTTTACTTCCTACCTTTTCATTATCACTCTCATTATGTTTGTAAATATTTTGATTATCGTTATTAAATGTTGTTTGTATAAAGAACTTGTGTTTGTCTTGTTATTCTGGGAAAGAACTCCAACTGATTCTCAAATAAATCATACCTTCAGATTAATCAATGTATTACTATTATTATAATTTGCCCAGGAAAGGACTGGTGCCCTGTTAAGTATACACTCCCTTACAGCTGGGAAGCAGAAGGTTTCCATTGTTCACTCAGACAGCAGAGGGTTTTCATTGTTCACTCAGACAGCAGAGGGTTTCCATTGTTCACTCAGACAGCAGAGGGTTTCCATTGTTCACTCAGACAGCAGAAGGTTTCCATTGTTCACTCAGACAGCAGAGGGTTTTCATTGTTCACTCAGACAGCAGAGGGTTTTCATTGTTCACTCAGACAGCAGAGGGTTTTCATTGTTCACGCAGACAGCAGAGGGTTTTCATTGTTCACGCAGACAGCAGAGGGTTTTCATTGTTCACGCAGACAGCAGAAGGTTTCCATTGTTCACTCAGACAGCAGAAGGTTTCCATTGTTTACTCAGACAGCAGAGGGTTTTCATTGTTCACGCAGACAGCAGAAGGTTTCCATTGTTCACTCAGACAGCAGAAGGTTTCCATTGTTCACTCAGACAGCAGAAGGTTTCCATTGTTCACTCAGACAGCAGAGGGTTTCCATTGTTCACTCAGACAGCAGAAGGTTTCCATTGTTCACTCAGACAGCAGAAGGTTTCCATTGTTTACTCAGACAGCAGAAGGTTTCCATTGTTCACTCAGACAGCAGAGGGTTTCCATTGTTCACTCAGACAGCAGAAGGTTTCCATTGTTCACTCAGACAGCAGAAGGTTTCCATTGTTTACTCAGACAGCAGAAGGTTTCCATTGTTCACTCAGACAGCAGAGGGTTTCCATTGTTCACTCAGACAGCAGAGGGTTTTCATTGTTCACTCAGACAGCAGAGGGTTTTCATTGTTCACGCAGACAGCAGAGGGTTTTCATTGTTCACGCAGACAGCAGAGGGTTTTCATTGTTCACGCAGACAGCAGAAGGTTTCCATTGTTCACTCAGACAGCAGAAGGTTTCCATTGTTTACTCAGACAGCAGAGGGTTTTCATTGTTCACGCAGACAGCAGAAGGTTTCCATTGTTCACTCAGACAGCAGAAGGTTTCCATTGTTCACTCAGACAGCAGAAGGTTTCCATTGTTCACTCAGACAGCAGAGGGTTTCCATTGTTCACTCAGACAGCAGAAGGTTTCCATTGTTCACTCAGACAGCAGAAGGTTTCCATTGTTTACTCAGACAGCAGAAGGTTTCCATTGTTCACTCAGACAGCAGAGGGTTTCCATTGTTCACTCAGACAGCAGAAGGTTTCCATTGTTCACTCAGACAGCAGAAGGTTTCCATTGTTCACTCAGACAGCAGAAGGTTTCCATTGTTCACTCAGACAGCAGAGGGTTTCGAGGGTGATAACAGCAGAGAGGACAGGCTGGTGATGACAGCAGAGAGGACATGCTGGTGATGACAGCAGAGAGGACAGGCTGGTGATGACAGCAGAAAGGACAGGCTGGTGATGACAGCAGAGAGGACAGGCTGGTGATGACAGCAGAGAGGACAGGCTGGTGATGACAGCAGAGAGGACAGGCTGGTGATGACAGACGCGAGGACAGGTTGGTGATGACAGCAGAGAGGACAGGCTGGTGATGACAGCAGAGAGGACAGGTTAGTGATGACAGCAGGGAGGACATGCTGGTGATGACAGCAGAGGGGACAGGCTGGTGACGACAGCAGAGAGGAAATGCTGGTGATGACAGCAGAGAGGACAGGCTGGTGATGACAGCAGAAAGGACAGGCTGGTGATGACAGCAGAGAGGACAGGCTGGTGATAACAGCAGAGAGGACAGGCTGGTGATGTTAGCAGAGAGGACAGGCTGGTGATGACAGCAGAGAGGACAGGTTGGTGATGACAGCAGGGAGGATAGGCTGGTGAAGCTTCACTACTCATTTCTATCAACTGCAATCTCTTTGATGAGGGGATTCTGTAGATTAACCAACGCACAACAGACCTGCATCAGCACATCAGCGTGGCCTCTGAGATAAGCTGGGATAAATCTAAGGATTCTGCGATCCTTCAATCTTGCATTTTCCCTTTCGACATGGATCCGATTCCTTGAAATCTGCTTCCCCATTTTGACTTCAGTCTCTGTGAACTTTCCATGACATAGGAAGGGAGGTATGTTCACCGAAACACCAGCAGGCAATATTCCTTGGATGAGAAAGCCTTTGTCAGCCAGGATTAAATCTCCAGACTTAAAATGATCCAACACTCCACTCTCCTGCACAACAGCCGTATCGGACACAGAGCCAGGAAACAAATTGATACTGTATGTTATCACTGCATTTGGAGCAAGCCCCAATAAGAGATTGAATGAGTGCATCCCTCTGTAGGATGAGTATGTGTTTCTGCTGTTCCATTTGACTTGGCGTGGCAATTTCTATGTCGGTACAGTCAATGACCATTCTACAATTTTAAAACACTTTAAAAGAAGCAGGGATACATGTTGCATTCTTCTCTTTGCTTGGAACTGTGGTCATGATGTTTTCGAAAAACAGTTTATGGAGCACATGAATAAGAGTGATGGTCACATTACTAGTGATGTTAGTACTATAATAGAAGAGACTGGCCAAGTGCAAATTAGTGTAGTTCTGACAACTTCAAGAGGGCAATAAAAACATGGTCCTCAAGAGACAGCCCCTGTGGCCTCCATCCACCAAAGTATCCAATGGAATCTTCAAAACGCTGAATATAACCGACAACAGTTAGGAGGATGTTCTTGTCAGGTAATCCAGTCTCCATCCTAATTACGTCATCTGACAGTGGAGAAGCAGAGTACCTCTCCTGGAAATACCCCTACTTATTCTTTAAGGCCTTCAACTCCATTTGAGTTTCCTCCAGAATTATACCCTGAACAGTGGATGTCAACCAACCTGCGTCAGTGGATGGCAGTGGTGGGTTGTTGATGTCAGATCCTGTGGAAGTGTTTGCCAGCTCTTGAGCCTCTGCTGTGCCAGCACTTGCTTGCGGAGGCACTGCTGGTTCTGCTGTGTCCGGCTTATCCATCTTCCGGTTGAGCCATACAGGTCCTTTGGCTTTGCCAGATGGAAAATAGCAGCTGCAAATCCTTGAGTCCCTAATATTAGGCCTCCTGTCAGCTTATCTGAAATACAATGCAAATACTTGTTGACATACTTTTACATTAGTTATCATGTAGTTACTCTGCCTCCTGTCAGCCCGTCTGAAATACAATGAAAATACTTGGTGACATACTTTTACATTAGTTATCATGTAGTTACTCTGCCTCCTGTCAGCCTGTCTGAAATACAATGAAAATACTTGGTGACATACTTTTACATTAGTTATCATGTAGTTACTCTGCCTCCTGTCAGCCTGTCTGAAATACAATGAAAATACTTGGTGACATACTTTTACATTAGTTATCATGTAGTTACTCTGCCTCCTGTCAGCCTGTCTGAAATACAATGAAAATACTTGGTGACATACTTTTACATTAGGTATCATGTTAGGAAGAATGTGTTATAGCTCTACATGCCTACTGTTTTGTTTAAATTTCAAAGAATATAGTTGGCTAGCTGTATACAAGATGAAAGCAACAAACACACGTATCATCATCTACTTGATTAATGTTGTAGCAATGTAGCTAGCTATGATGAGAAAGTGAAACACATGACGATCATTAGCTTGCTAGGTACCAGCATGGGGCAAGGGCTAGCTGACTTACCTTATCCTTCTGATCCCTCGCTCTCTCGTAGTTGTGCGCTCCATAGCGATGGTTGTAGTCTGTTACAAAACAGTTGCCCATTTCTCCAATTTGTTTTCTACATTTAAAACTTAGCTAGACTGCCAAAACACGGGATAGCTAGTTAGCTAACTAAGAAGCTAACTGGTCAAAGAACTAAAATAGAAGAAAGCAATCAGAAATATCATCAAAAAATGTATTTTGCATATCAGCTAACCACATCATATGTTATAGCAATCTGTCAGTCTATGACACGGTCGATAACGTGGAAGAAAGAAACAGTATTTGGCTTTGTCAAAGAGTTCGAGATTTTTAATCATCATTGCTATGTAGCTGACAAGCGTCCCAGCGAAAGAAGAGATTAATTTATCCATCAATAGATTTGTCATATCTTGCGCACAGACAAAGCCACATAGAACATCTCTGACACAGATTCAACTACGGGGCTGAAGTCCGTTTATTCGCAGCCTCTTCACCGTTCTACCCAACGCAGCTTTCTTTTCGCCGTTTTTTTATTTAAAATTTTTCACCACAAATAAAAATGTATTTCCAGCTCACACTGCTTTTAATCTTAAAATGATCAGAGACTATCACAGATTCCCTCTCCAATATTAACACATTTAAATCCATGAAAAGGTATGTGAATAGACTAATAGTACAGTCATTCACCCCTATGCAGACTCCTCCACCAGTAATGCTTCGAACACACCGACTACGTCATTGCGTTTTGGTACACCAGAAGTACATTCATTTCCAATGTAACGCTGCGTTTGCCTTGCAGCATTGCGTTGCAGAGGCAGTTGCAGTGCGTTCTGTGTGGTGCATACGTTGGATTTATCGAACGTATGTGTCAAACTGTATGTGTAAACGGGTTGACAGAAATGGTAGCAGAAGGTGAATGTTGAACTTTTGTTGCACACATATCTAGATGATGCTGCATACTATTTTGCGCAATGACGCAGTCTGTGTGTTCAAAGTGTAAGATTTACCTGGCTACGCAATGCCACAGCCCTAATTCCCATGCCTCAGTCCTCTACCACACACCCAAACAAACCTCAGCCTTGTTACCCATCCCATATACATGTTTATATATTTTCAGACTCATCCATAGAAAGAGACGGAATGGCTCATAGATCTCCTGTTTCTGTAGCGCGAGGCAGCTTGATGTACAAGCACACCCCCTGGACAGGATGCTTGTTTATCACAGGGCCTTAACCCCAATCAATCTCCTTAATGCAGAGTGCCAAGCAGAGACATACCGGTTCACATTTTTACAGTCTTTGGTATGACTCGGACCACGAGTTACATTGGCGCCCACATGGGACTGGAAATCACAATGCCAGTGTGATGAAGGAAGGGGAAGAATCTGACCTTTAAGAGGATGTATCAGTCAGATATCTTAATGTCTGGTGTGCCGTGCCTATATAGCACGTTGAGTATGACATTCACCCCTATTGTACAGTGGGGGAAAAAAGTATTTAGTCAGCCACCAATTGTGCAAGTTCTCCCACTTAAAAAGATGAGAGTGGCCTGTAATTTTCATCATAGGTACACATCAACTATGACAGACAAATTGAGGAAAATAAATCCAGAAAATCACATTGTAGGATTTTTAATGAATTTATTTGCTAATTATGGTGGAAAATAAGTATTTGGTCACCTACAAACAAGCAAGATTTCTGGCTCTCACAGACCTGTAACTTCTTCTTTAAGAAGCTCCTCTGTCCTCCACTCGTTGCCTGTATTAATACCATCTGTTTGAACTTGTTATCAGTATAAAAGACACCTGTCCACAACCTCAAACAGTCACACTCCAAACTCCACTATGGCCAAGACCAAAGAGCTGTCAAAGGATACCAGAAACAAAATTGTAGACCTGCACCAGGCTGGGAAGACTGAATCTGCAATAGGTAAGCAGCTTGGTTTGAAGAAATCAACTGTGGGAGCAATTATTGGGAAATGGAAGACATACAAGACCACTGATAATCTCCCTCGATCTGGGGCTCCACGCAAGATCTCACCCCGTGGGGTCAAAAATGATCACAAGAACAGTGAGCAAAAATCCCAGAACCACACGGGGGGACCTAGTGAATGACCTGCAGAGAGCTGGGACCAATGTAACAAAGCCTACCATCAGTAACACACTACGCCGCCAGGGACTCAAATCCTGCAGTGCCAGACGTGTCCCCCTGCTTAAGCCAGTACATGTCCAGGCCCGTCTGAAGTTTGCTAGAGTGCATTTGGATGATCCAGAAGAGGATTGGGAGAATGTCATATTGTCAGATGAAACCAAAATAGAACTTTTTGGTAAAAACTCAACTCGTCGTGTTTGGAGGACAAAGAATGCTGAGTTGCATCCAAAGAACACCATACCTACTGTGAAGCATGGGGGTGGAAACATCATGCTTTGGGGCTGTTTTTCTGCAAAGGGACCAGGATGACTGATCCGTGTAAAGGAAAGAATGAATGGGGCCATGTATCGTGAGATTTTGAGTGAAATCCTCCTTCCATCAGCAAGGACATTGAAGATGAAACGTGGCTGGGTCTTTCAGCATGACAATGATCCCAAACACACCAGGCAACGAAGGAGTGGCTTCGTAAGAAGCATTTCAAGGTCCTGGAGTGGCCTAGCCAGTCTCCAGATCTCAACCCCATAGAAAATCTTTGTAGGGAGTTGAAAGTCTGTGTTGCCCAGCGACAGCCCCAAAACATCACTGCTCTAGAGGAGATCTGCATGGATGAATGGGCCAAAATACCAGCAACAGTGTGTGAAAACCTTGTGAAGACTTACAGAAAACGTTTGACCTGTGTCATTGCCAACAAAGGGTATATAACAAAGTATTGAGAAACTTTTGTTATTGACCAAATACTTATTTTCCACCATAATTTGCAAATAAATTCATAAAAAATCCTACAATGTGATTTTCTGGATTTTTTTTCCTCATTTTGTCTGTCATAGTTGACGTGTACCTATGATGAAAATTACAGCCCTCTCTCATCTTTTTAAGTGGGAGAACTTGCACAATTGGTGAATGACTAAATACTTTTTTTCCCCACTGTATGTTTAGTCCCCAGGCCTGACTCGCATCTTGGCCTGCTAACAGGCTCAGTAGGTTCCAGCCCCTTACTTCAGTCTTATGAATTGCTAATAAAGCTCAGGTGTTTTGACCTCAGATGCCGGACCATACTGGTTTACCAAAGGTGGTGGCACAGTAGGCTACAGTATGTGTTTTAGCAGGGGTGTTTTATTTTGAAACAGCAGTGTTCTTAGAGTGGACTGGGTCAAGCGGTTTCTCTGAGGTTATTGTTTTTTTTCTGAATTTATTGCTATAAATGATGATATATTATTTTTCAAGTCAATATTGACAATCTTATTCTGGTCTTCTGGTGAGTGATTTTAAAGGAGTCAGGTGCAGGAGGGTAAATCACAGAATAAAAGGTTTATTCCGAAAACACAGTGGTACGCAGCAATGCGTCAAACACTCCAGTGCGGAAATCAGGCACACTGGAAAACAACAAGGCACACGGGTGAAATATCCCGGCGATACAAAATACAAGAGCTCCACCGAGCTTCTCTATCCTCCACAATAAACAGTCACACACAAAGACAAGGGGGCAGAGGGAACACTTATACAGGTACTGATGAGGGGATATGAACCAGGTGTGTGTAATAAACAAGACAAAACAAATGGAATGATGAGATGAGGAGCGGCAGTGGCTAGAAGGCCGGTGACGATGAACGCCAAAGCCTGCTTGAACAAGGAGAGGAGGCAGCTTCGGAGGAAGTCGTGACAGGTCTAGCAAAGCTGACATTGGTAATGCAGTTGCAGACTATTGGTTTGGTCCACTGCCCAGTGTATCCCTGTTGCTGCCCTATTCAAATAAAAACTGTAACAGAAAGGGAAGTCTTCTGGATCAATGACAATGGTTTGCAGCCACAGGAAAAGCTAGCTGCCTGTTGTTGGCGCAATAATAATAATAATATGCCATTTAGCAGACGCTTTTATCCAAAGCGACTTACAGTCATGCGTGCATACATTTTTTTTGTGTATGGGTGGTCCCGGGGATCGAACCCACTACTTTGGCGTTACAAGCACCGTGCTCTACCAGCTGAGCTACAGAGGACCACAATAGAAAGTTATGTTGTGGTTACCATTACTGCTTGCTGATAATGCCGCCAAAAATTATGTGTAGAACTTTGTAACTACGGTCTTTGGACAAAGCCAGATACTGTTCCCTCATTGGTTAACTTGATAAAAGTCAATGCGAACAAGTGAAGATTTTGTGGATTGAGCTGTAGGGGCAGAGCTTATGATTGACAGACACTGCTCCTCCTACCTCTGTGATAATACCCATAAAACCTAGCGGTCAAACAGGGAAATGGTTCCAATCGTTTTTCCATCTTTCATTTTTCCCATAGGGAATTTTGAAACACTTAAAATAAGGGCTGTGTTTTGTGTAGGCTTACCCTAGCGTGACGTTTTGATAACCATGTAAATATCTCGGACAAGGTGACTTTTATCAATACATTCAGCTCTATTTACTCTCGATTCGAAAATGCTAATTAGCATCTAAGTAGACATTATGCGAGACTACAAATCCCTGCAATCTCTTGCACGTCATCTCTAGCTGACACCTTTGCTAACAGGTATTGTGTCAATTTAAAACTTGCACAAGACAGTTCACAGAATTGTCAATTTAAGGAAATGTAGCCTATTTATTCATTACTTGTCATGAACCCTGCGTCCTGAGTCTGTTCCTGCCTGTGTTGCCGTTTTTCTGCTCTGAATCTCCTGTTTCCTGAAGGTTCCTGAACGCACCCTGTCCGGTTGCCGGGCAACGTTGCTAGGCGGGTGATCTCTCGATTACCCGCACCTGCTTCTCATCAGCTTCGGCACACCTGGTCCTGATCATCACCCCTTCATAAGCTCTGACCTGACATCCATTCCCTGCCGGATCGTTAGCCATGAACAGTATGTTTTGTCAGCGTATCAGCCTCTGAGTTACTAGCGTTAGTTTTGTTGTTTTGCACCTTGTTGGCCTGCCGTGTACTTACCTCCGTTTTTTTCTGTCTACAGTCATTCTCCCGGGACCTTCACCCAACTCCTGCCTGGTTGTCGGCGGCTGCCGTGCCATCATTGGATCTGCCACTTCACCTCCACCAACTCATCTCCGCCGCCCGCTCCGTCTCCTGGATTATTCTGCATTTCTTTTTGAATCTGTTAATAAATACTCACCTTCGTTCAACTCACCTTGTCCTGGTCTGCTTCTGGGTTCTGTCGTAGAGAACCGTGACATTACTAAATGTAGCTAACATGAGATAGTTAATCCAGAGATTCTTAGCTTTGCCTCGATTCGGCAGTCTTGTCCAGATCATCATGGCATCTGTAGTTCTTTATTATATCAGCTTATTATATATCTTTTTTTTTTTTTTTTGGGGGGTAATTACAGCCAAATATATTTATAAAAGTCACCTTGTCCTAAAGAGATTTACATGGTTATCAAAACGCTACACCAGGGTAAGCCTACACAAAACACAGCCCTTATTTTAAGTGTTTATAAAATCCCCTATGGGAAAAATGAATGGTGGAAATGCGATTGGAACCATTTCCGTGTTTGACTGTTAGGTTTTATGGGTATTATGACTCATACTGTGGTACTCTACAGTATATGCTCCCCATAGTGAAAGGCACATCACAACATGGAAACGCTAACACCGAATCCCATAGCTCTCTAATATGCGCCTCTACATAATTTACATTTACATTTTAGTCATTTAGCAGACGCTCTTATCCAGAGCGACTTACAGGAGCAATTAGGGTTAAGTGCCTTGCTCAAGGGCACATTAACGTCATTTAGCAGACGCTCTTAGCCAGAGCGACTCACAAATTGGTGCGTTCACCCTATAGCCAGTGGGATAACCACTTTACAATTTGGGGGGTTAGAAGGATTACTTTATCCTATCCCAGGTATTCCTTAAAGAGGTGGGGTTTCAAATGTCTCCGGAAGGTGGTGAGTGACTCCGCTGTCCTGGCGTCGTGAGGGAGCTTGTTCCACCATTGGGGTGCCAGTGGCAATTACTCAATACAAGCCTTGCGATTTTGACATTCCAGGTGTGTGTATGTTACTTGTTAGTTACACCAAGTTTTCATTATATGATGTGTGAATTCTATAGTCGAATGTTGAATTTTTAAAAAATCCATTACTGAGTCAAATGAATAACATCTGTCGAAAGATTAGTCAGAAAAAAGTGCAGAACTTCCCATCACTACTGTGAACTCCTGGCTAAGCGTGCACCGGTAAATTCACGGCTTTAGGCAAAGGTTACGCGCCTATCAATTTGGTTTCTCCCATTGAAGGGGTGTTTTCAGAGTTGAATTGAAACGCTAATGTTTACGCATATTATCCCTTTGTTTTCAGTAACGTGTTTACATTGCTAAATGAGAATTCACCCAAGATTTATGCCAGGTGAGGGTAGGTCCTTTAGGATGCCCTTTCTCCTTATTCAGAAATAACTGTTGGTGAGGTAACATGAAGTTACCAGCTGTCAGATATACTGAGTGGTATTAGTTTATTCTATTGACACTCAAGCGGCTTTTTGCCTTTTGTAGGCATTCTCAAGTATAGTTATTGCTATTTGGTAAGTATGTTTATTTTTGTAAATTATGTATTTCTGTCAGTTATTTTCATTGAACTCAGCTGTTGCTGCTCCAGAACCAACTAATTAGGCTGCTGGGTCGTCTATCTTAACACTTCCCCACTCAAATGATAAATTGCATAGCCAGGCTGACCAGGCCAGTGCACTGCAATAATTGAACCCTATCTACATGAAGCACCCCATCCAACTGCCCATCACCATGACAGCCAGATTCCCCAGGCCAGTACCGTTCAGCAGACCCCTGCCTGAAGCCTGTGGCCAGGGGGTGCTTACATCCACAATCCTCTCCTTCCATCCAGACGAGCCCACTGCCCTCTGCCAAACATGTAATTTCCTTTATGATCACTCCATCACACTTAATGTGGCCACAATTAAAGGGCTCAACTGGATCTTAATAAACCCCAGAGTGAACTTTCCACACCATTATGTCCCATCAGTGAACCCAGAATGGAGGGTAAAAGACCAGAGTGGGCCAGGGCCAGAATATGCACTGGTAATTTAGAAAACAGTGTATTCAGCGCATAACCATAATGTGAATAATATAACATTATTGCTGTGGTCAATGTGTTGAGGATCCTTTTCCCTCTGAGTTTGCTTTTATAGTCAATTTCAGTCCAGTAGTGGAGATCATGACCCATAGCCCTATAGCCTAACTTCCGCAGGAGGATGTGAAAAGGGATATTATGTCCTTTAAATTTAGTTAAAGAGAAAATAACAATTCTGTACCTAGAATTTCACCAGTTCCCTATAGCGTTCTACTGACCTCCCCCTTTAGACCCCCTGAATGCCTGGGTCCATTCCCCCCATTTCCTTTGCTTCAGGGTGGAAATGGCGTCACCGACACAACCCGCTACCATTGGTGTTGTCAACCTATAGGGACAGACGTAGATCATAGATATGACAGACAGAGGCAGATGGAAGCGGCCTCTGAGAGCGGCCCATGTCAGCGGTGAGTAATAGCGTTATTACAGGAATGGAGTCACCATGAGAAGTGTCTGTCATGTGATTAATATGACCCGGAGTCTGAGGTGTAATCTGGGAAGAGCTGCACCGCTCCAAGGCTTTCTCTTCCACTCATACACTCATACATAGTCAGGAATGGCTCTGCAATAGCCTGGTTCCAGATCTGTTTGTGCTGTCTTGTCAGCTCCTATATGATCATTGTCACTATATGTTGACAAGCCAGTACAAACCAATTTGGAACCAGGCCAGCTCTGCAATATGTTCACATTACAACTTGTCATCGATATCATAATGCTTGATACAGAAAGATTATTGATACATGTTTTGCTTTGCTGTGCTGGATCATTATTGGTGTAAGTGTTTTTTTGAATATAGTGAGTGAAACTAAGTGAATGTTTTTTAAATGAAGCGGAATTGAATGTGTATTGTAGAAAGGATGTTTACAGCTTTGAGAAAATAAGAGATAAGATGTTTTGGTATCAACTACCTTGGCCCTGCCAGGATAATAATATCACTACACATATTAGACACTAGGCTACACACTTACCAGTGTACCACTAGAATCACTAGTTCATTATTGCTATCATAAATGGTCATCAACGAGACCTTGTCTTTGATTGATTGATTGATTTTATTTCACATAAACAAATATGTATACACACAGTACATACTGACAGGGATAACGAAATAAAGTCAATGATTTATTTCCATTGTGGTCCCTTTCTTTTCAGTTTTTTCGCTACCTTCCTTTAGATCAATATTTCCTATGGCTGATCTATTCGCTTGACTCCCTTTTTTCTTGTTAACAAACTATTGTTTTGGCAAATCGGTTAGGACATCTATTTTGTGCATGACACAAGTAATTTTTCCAACCACCGTATCTTTGTGAGACGCGGTGTGGGTGAATGGATGATCTCCGCATGTGTAGTTCCCCCCGGTTAAGCATGGAGGAGGAGGTGTTATGGTGTGGGGGTGCTTTGCTGGTGACACTGTCTGTGATTTATTTAGAATTCAAGGCACACTTGAATCACAGCATTCTGCAGTGATATGCCATCCCATCTGGTTTGGGCTTAGTGGGACTATCATTTGTTTTTCAACAGGACAATGACCCAACACACCTCCAGGCTGTGTAAGGGCTATTTGACCAAGAAGGAGAGTGATGGAGTGCTGCATCAGATGACTTGGCCTCCACAATCCCCCGATGAGTCGGACGGCAGAGTGAAGGAAAAGCAGCCAACAAGTACTCTGCATTTGTGGGAACTCCTTCAAGATGGTTGGAAAAGCATTAGAGGTGAAGCTGGTTGAGAGAATGCCAAGAGTGTGCAAAGCTGTCATCAAGGCAAAGGGTGGCTATTTGAATAATCTCAAATATAAAATATATTTTGATTTGTTGAACACTTTCTTGGTTACTACATGATTCCATATGTGTTATTTCATAGTTTAGATGTATTCACTATTATTCTACAATGTAAAACATGGTAAAGATTAAGAAAAACCCTTGAATGAGTAGGTGTGTCCAAACCTTTGACTGGTACTGTACATACAGTATGTACCCATTCAAGTCAATGATGGCATAATGGGTGGACTGGCGGCCATTGCGAGTTTACCCATAGAAACAAAACAAGAAGTGTACCCATCAATCTGTGCTGTGATTTTTTTAATCAAGTCAACTGACATTACAAAAAATACATTCCATTGCATGAGCCACATCAGTTAACATCATTTGAATGAACATTCTACATTACCAAGGAAATTATTGCATCACAATACCAGGCAGCCATTGCAAGTGTACCCATGAGTTTCCCAGTCAAATTTCCAGGCTTAGAGGGTCAAAGTCTGTTCTATTCATTCTATTTCTATGGTATAGAGAGCTCAAAAGACACCACAGCCCATGGGTCCAAAATAGCTTCATGCCAGTAACCATGGTGACGACAGACAGCGCTTCACAGCTTCACAGCATCATAACCACACAGAACAGGGAGCCTCTTAACCGCTAAAGTACCACTAAATCACCATAATGTCGACGCAAAGCACTGGGCTGGATTCTTGTATGTCAATAGTAAAGGGATAAAACGTGGTTAAAGTCACTACAACATGGTCACCTCACCTCAGACATAGATCATATAATTACTGAGTCTATTCACAAGTATGGTAGCATAGGGGGTAGTGGGCAGGACATATAGTTTACAAAGAGTTCATCTGTATTTTTAGAGGGGGGATTCAAGTTTCAACAAAAAAAAATGCTAATGTTTCATGTATCTGTAGGCTAGATTATGACAGTTTCGTGGTTTTGATTCATTTTCATTTGCTTTCAATTTATATGCCCATTTTTCTATTCCCCTCTGACAATCAGCCATACTAGAAAAGAACTGCTCTCTAAAACTCATGTTACAACTATGGTTAGAGTCAACTAAATATGCTTTACATTACTGTGGAGGTATAGTCGTTTCTCCTTAGGTTTAGGTTTGGATCATTTTGGGGCTGTGAGAAACGTAGCCTATTACAGTTTTTCTCAGTCGCTTTGGTGCATTTCTTAGATCAAAAGTGCAATTCTTGATACTACTTGTACAAATTCCAAATCATCTAGTCACTTGTGCACATCATTAAAGCAATTTCTTATTCCTTTGAACAAATTGCAATTGCTTTTGTACATATTGCAATTGATAATGTACAAGTGTCAGCTTTTTTCCACATTTTCAATTGCTCATGTCATGTTGATCAAAATATAGTAGATGGTTCTCTGTTGAATAGTCTTACCCCTCAAAACATCTAGGCATTAGTTCCTTGCATAAGCCATTACATGCAAAATTTTTGAACTATTTGTCATAAACTGTCAAGCATAGTTTTACACATTTCTATTAGACCTTTTGTACAAAAACGTAAATTGCTGAATCGTGCAGGTGAAATTAACCCTCACTCATGAAGGAATGTAAAAGTGTTAGTTCAACCAACAATCAACCAGTTGTCTAAATTGCTCAAAGGTGCATCTCATGAAGAATCAATTGGCAAGCATATATAGACAGACCACAACACAGAGTTGCAATTTTCCAATAATGGATGGACCAGGAAACGAACAGGGTCAACAGCCAAGAGGAGGAAGAAGAGGAGCAAGGATGCGTGGTGGAAGGCAAAACAGAGGAAGAGGCAGAAGAGGACATAGGCGCATATCTGATGACATAAGGGCCACTATTGTAGACCATGTTGTCAATCATGGCCTTACAATGGCTGAGGCGGGTCGAAGGGTGCAGCCGAATATTGGGAGATCAACCGTGTCCTCAATAGTACAAACGTTTCGAAGAGAGAACAGGTATGTCCACCAATGTACAGTGCACTGTTACTGTATATAAGCAGTATACTGTATACTTCCTACAATGCTTCATATTACAGTAGTCCACTTGTATTTCACAGCATACAGAAATATACTCTATACAGATACATACTGCACCTTACATGCACCCACCTGTATGTTTTACAGTAAAATGTGTGTTCGCATAGTTTTTGTCTATGTGAAAGTGTGCGATGCATCACTGCATTTTTCCACACATAGGACTGCAAGATTACCTCAAACCGGTGGCAGAGGACGCCTTTTCACACCTCAACAGGAGGGAGGCTATTTGCACCATGGTCCGAGCAAACAATGCCATGAGACTCAGGGAAATACAAAGGACCATTATAGAAGACAACGATGTCTTTGAAAACATCCATACGGTTAGCATCTCAACCATCGACAGGGTGCTGCATAGAAACCAGATGAGTATGAAACAGCTGTACCGTGTACCATTCCAAAGGAATGAGGACAGAGTTAAGGAGCTACGGTACCAGTATGTACAGGTAAAACATATATCTATGTAACTACTTTACAGCAACATTTTATAGTGTTACATAGTACAGTAAGCATAAACTGCACACATTTCCATTGCTGTGGAAGGAACATGCAATATATGTACATTTTATGTCACTCTTCCTTACCAAAACAAATTCAACTGTGTGTTCTGGGATATAGCGTATAATGGAGTTGGAATCAAGTGAACCCTCTCACAACTTTGTATACGTGGATGAGGCTGGCTTCAACCTGACCAAATGCAGAAGGCGGGGTCGGAATATCATCGGTCACAGAGCTACTGTGGATTTGCCAGGCCAACGGGGAGGAAATATCACCATGTGTGCTGCTATTTCGGAGCATGGTGTCCTAACCCATATCCCCCCTTTTAGGGCCATACAACACCCAGCATCTACTCAACTTTTTAGAGACTCTCTACAGGGCTCTCATCCCTGATGATGAGAGGGGTCTGTTTAGAGAGGATTTGCCAAAGTATGTGGTCATTTGTGATAATGTGAGTTTCCATCGATCAAACATCATAAGGCAATGGTTTGTGACCCACCCGAGGATGCTCATAGAATTCCTCCCACCTTATTCACCATTCCTTAACCCAATTGAGGAGTTCTTTTCAGCATGGAGGTGGAAGGTGTACGATCGTCAGCCACACACACAGATGACCCTGCTGGCTGCAATGGATGCAGCATGTGAGGACACCACAGTAGACGCCTGCAGAGGATGGATAAGGCATTCCAAAAGATTCTTTCCACGTTGCATTGGAAGGGAAAATATCCGGTGTGATGTGGATAAGAATATGTGGGCTGACAGACAGGAACGTCTGGATGTGTAGAGACAGCACTAGAACAGTGCTGTGGGCAAAGTTGTGCCTTAGGGGTGGTTTCCTGTGTTTCTTTCTAATTTAATTTTTTTTCCTTTGTGCCCCTTGGGTTGTCCAGTCTCTTTCAATCAATAACCCACATACAGTAATATGTAAATAGTACTGTTGAAATTGATATATGCCATAGAAGTGCAGCCTTGTGCATTTTCAATACAGTAACTGTCATCCAAACTGTAGCCTAAGTTTACATCAGGTAATAATGTCAAAGTACACAGTTCCATTGACAACATGCCTAAACATTTTGACAACCTTGTTCGTGAACAATGACTCAATGACTTATCATTCTGATGACACTGACATGATCATTGGCATGAATATTTACTTTTGAGAGATGTACTAAGGATTTTTAGTGACTGACTAGCTTTAGAAACATATCTATTGTATATTGCAGTTTGTACAAATTGTTCTGAGAAATGCACTTATTATTTTGCACATGTTAGGGATGATGTGAAAAATGCACCAAAGCGACTGAGAAAAACTGTAAACAGGGAGTTAGGTGCTTGCCTATCCCACTGTCCCTCTGTGGCTTTTGCAGTAGCCAAATACATTTGTTGCGCTCTCCAAGGTCCTGAATTCCACTCAGCAGGATATCTGCACAGCCAGGGCTGCTCAATAATTTGTTTCTCTCTCTCTCCCTCTCTCATATTTTCAAAACGTGACAATGTGCAATCGGGTTTTATTTTGGAATTGGTTGGTATCAAGAGGCCGCCCGCCAGATAATTCATTAGAGGCGTAGGGCGGTGAGACGCACCGTTTTGTAGAACCGGAGTGGCGCAGCCATCCTGGCTGGCGAGCTAAGTCAGCTTGGCAAATGGGGTGCGACCACGAGAGAGCCTCGGTCCAGCGTGTTGTGTGGCGCATTTGGGCAGTAGCGGTGCGTGGGTAAAATCACTGAGGAAGCCATCATTTATATAAGCCTAAAGGCTGAGACAATAAGAAGACGCAGTGGCAGAATAAATTCAACCACACCTTTGTTTTATAACAAAACCGGATAGCAACCTCTGTCCGGTGAAGTCCACAAAGCATATTGCATGTAACAAACAATTACATGACCTACAGCATGGTCAAGCAAGTTAATGTTTCTGACATTTTCGGACAGTTACCGCAATTCGCAAAGAAAACAGGAGCTACCGCCACTATTCCAGTACCATTTCAACTTCAACAAATCACCTCTTCTTAGTCTAATACAGTGACAACTAAAAGATACCAAAAACGATTTAGTCCAATCAATGTAAGCTAAATATGATGTGGCTATCCATGGTTCTGATTTCTGTGTGCAGGTGCGCGTTCATGCAAGTAGAATTTGATTTGAAAAACATGTGGACTCACCCTACTTGTAGAGAAACGCCAATGCCATCCTCCTCTCTTTCATGTTGACAAAACGGTCTATCACTCTGTCATACAGTGCAGGCTTTTATTTTTTGTTTTCCTAGGCTACCTGGCTAAAATGCTTGTTTGCTAGCCTAACTTCCATTCATGGGAAACGTTAGCTAGTTAACATTAGCCTTCTACATCTAGCTACATATTGAACTTCCATCCTCTCAGGCCAGGGGCACAACAATGTATAAATTAATGGTTGGATCAGAATCGCCATTATAATCATTGGCCAGTACAGAGAATTAAGTAAAACCACAAGTCCAAATCCCTATCTTCATCCATGGCTAATTTAGGAAAGGACAATTTTAGCTAGCTAGCTAGCCAAAGGAGGACAACAACACAATGAGATGCAACAATTCAAGTTGTTTCTGTCAATGATGTATGCTCTCAATGGGATTTGTCAGGAGTGACGCCAAAATCCAAGCTTCCATGACACTTTTATTTGCGCCAGGACCATTCAAAGTTCAGCTCACTCAGTTTAGCTCAACACTGATTGGCTAATTTTGTATACTTTTTTTTTTATCAAGGGAGGCCAAATGCTCGCTGGCTTCTCTTGAATTCGATGCTACGGGTGGCAACTATGTCATACTCGTTTGGACCATACAGCATCAGATAGATGGCCTACACGTAGAGAGACAGAGGGGCGCTGTTTTGCTCGCTCTGATGCTTTCTCCTGTGAGATACGTTCAGCCTCTTGCGAATTGAAGGAAAATTATGAAACACAGAGAGACTAAAGATTTTATTATTATTTTTGGTCATTTTGGGGGGGGTAGCCTGGCTTCCCTTGGCATCCATGAATACACGCCACTGCATTTGGGAATGAAATACCCTATTACCAACAGACACAAATCCCCGCTGTGCACGACTGAAATTGGGAAATGAATTAACAACACCATGTCAGTATCACCAAGTCATTTTAGTGTGCGTGAGCTGCAACAGTGTTGGCAATAAATTCAGTTATTTCACTATCGGGGTTCAGGCCAAACCTGGGAGCCCCAGTGGACTACATATATGATTTTATAATCACATACACCATGTGTTGTTTTACAGGGTCAGCCATAGTAGTACTGCACCCTTGGAGCAAATTATGGTTAAGTGCCTTGCTCAAGGGCACATCCGCCCTACAGCTTTTCCTCGGGGGTTTGAGTGTCTTCTCCAGGGATGAGTGCTGTCGGGTGGGGGTCAATGCTCACTGCGCTAGACAATGACACACATCCATCATTTTGATGACGTCTATAACGTCTCCATGGACATCTGCTGAGGGGGAGAGCAGATACCCCGGCTGCGGAGCACTCCACTCCTCCCTCCGCTCCGTGGGGCTCCCCTCTCACCTGAAAACTGTCTCCATCTAGCGGTGCTCCTGCTTAGCATCAGTGACAGTGCCCAGAGACAAGGAGGCTGGAACAACAGCCTGTGTATTAGCAACCACCGCAAATATACTTTGAGTCAAGGCTCCTTTTATGCCCAACGTACTGCAGGCTATTGCTTTGAAGTGATACTACTCTGTCAGTACGGGTGTGGTATAATTTCAGCAGCGTGGGTTGAGAGGGTAACCGCTTGTACGGTGTCCGTGCCGTTTCAGAAAGATATTTGGTTATTGCTGACACGGGAGTGCATAACCGGGTATCCGCGATGCATCAAGGAGGAGCGCTCCATCTGATTCCACAGAAGTTATCGGATGCCCGGAGCACGTGACACGCTCCCAACGAACTGAGGAGAGGAACTTGGGTCTTCTGCGCAGCTGCACAGCAGTGAGAGTGGCGGAGAGGAGAGACAGCCGAGCCAACAACTTCCATACTCTCATTTGTTGCTCTCATTAAACGATTCTGCGAATTCGGTTATTTATCCCCCCTTCGCTCTCTGGTGGTTATTATATGACTATTCAACGGTGAAATTTTGAGCTGGAGCGGCAGCTTGTGGATACGGTGGTGGCACACTTGTGTATTTGTGTATGTCTGTGGTGAGCGCGTGTGAGTCAGTGTGTGCGTGTGTGATTTTATGTCCTCCCGGCTCAGCCTCCCGCGCTTCAGCTGTGAACACAGAGCGAAGTTGTCGGGGTGGTCTCGGCCCATACAGTCATTGGTCTCCGCAGAGGATCACAGTTGCGCTTTTCTTGAAGAGCTCGAGCTCTAGCAGGGATAAAGACGCGGGAGGCGCGACCTGAGCTTCCGGGTGTCTTTTGGCTAGAGAAAGAGCTCGAGAATGTCCTTGTATGACTGGAGCCAAGTCTTTACCCGTGTTTGGAGCACGGAATTACCCCCGTTTTGAACTTGTTGCTGGTTCGTTTCCACCCTCTTGCCAAGGGGAGACTATTCTGGATACTTTTGTGTGCAGTGAGGATTCTTTTATATTAGAAAGACAACGGAAAGCTTTTTTTCAAACCAGTCGCTTTTACGCAGAGGTTGGTAAACTACATGTTCGTTTGTTGTATGTGCTTTACATTTCCAGACTATTGCCGTTGAAACATGTATGTTCTACTGCTGAATATTGGTTCGGTGGAGTCCCTGATACTAGAACAATCGACTACTCGCTTTATATTCAATATCGACGACAGTAGGGATATACATGGGAAATGTCTGTGCAATGCATTTAGATTTTATTACACATTTAGAATATAAACTTTACTTATTGAGTTTCAGAAACAAACAGAATTTACAGTATGTGGACGATATATTCATTGCAGCCATGCATGCATGATATGTTACAGTGTAGCCTATGAGTGGGCTAATGCTTGGGTTGTTTTCCTGCCTCTCCAGATGTCCTCTCGCCGCGCTGTGGTTCTGTGATCGCCCACCGGAGCGTCGAGAGCTCTTCACCCGGACCGGGTAGCACACAGTGGGTCACCATGTCAGCGGGAGTGGCGGCGTGGTTACCGTTCGCCCGGGCGGCTGCTATAGGATGGATGCCGGTAGCCAGTGCGCCCATGCCGACGCCCCCGCCGGACAACCGGCGAAAACAGGACGGCCTCATCTTGCTCAATGTCAGCGGTCAGAAGTTCCAGACGTGGCGGAATACTTTGGAGAGGTACCCGGACACTTTACTGGGCAGCACGGAGCGGGAATTCTTCTTCCACGAGGAGACAAACGAATACTTTTTCGACCGTGACCCGGATATTTTCAGACACATTCTGAACTTCTATCGTACCGGGAAGCTGCACTACCCGCGCCAGGAGTGCATCTCGGCCTACGATGAGGAGCTGGCTTTCTTTGGAATCATACCGGAGATCATAGGGGACTGCTGCTATGAAGAGTACAAGGACCGGCGGCGGGAAAACCAGGAGAGGATCCAGGATGACGAAGACAGCGAGAACCAGAACGATATGGTCCCGCCGGATATGACATTCAGAGAAACCATGTGGCGGGCATTCGAGAACCCCCACACGAGCACCATGGCCCTGGTGTTTTATTACGTCACTGGCTTCTTCATTGCGGTTTCCGTGATGGCCAACGTGGTGGAGACGGTCCCGTGCGGGACTTTGCCAAACCGGGTCAAACAGGTGTCGTGCGGGGAACGGTACGCCTTGGCATTTTTCTGTCTGGATACGGCCTGCGTCATGATCTTCACGGTGGAGTACCTGCTGCGTCTAATGGCTGCGCCCAGCCGCTGGAACTTCATCAAGAGCGTGATGAGCGTCATCGACGTGGTGGCCATCATGCCCTACTACATCGGCCTAGTCATGACGGACAACGAAGATGTCAGCGGGGCCTTCGTCACCCTGAGGGTCTTCAGAGTTTTCAGGATTTTCAAATTCTCCCGCCACTCTGCGGGGCTGCGCATCCTGGGCTACACGCTGAAGAGCTGCGCTTCGGAGCTGGGCTTCCTGCTCTTCTCCCTCACCATGGCCATCATCATCTTCGCCACCGTTATGTTCTACGCCGAGAAGGGCTCCTCAGCCAGCAAGTTCACCAGCATCCCAGCAGCCTTCTGGTACACCATCGTCACCATGACAACTCTGGGGTAGGTGCTGATCCAGCTTACCATACAGTGCAGATGTGTGATCATATGCTCAGGGGGTATGTTGTCGACCCTAAATCAGCAGCATTGGTTTGCTGTTGCTCTCTCCTTTGAGTGTGTTCTCTCTATGCAGCTGCAGTGTGAATGGAAGGTTGGGTAAATGTCTCATAGGCCTGCCTAAATCCTCCATTTACATGAAGCACCCTCAAGTGAACGGTTTAGGGCATTCACACAACATTCACATTCAAAGGCCTCAGAGGCATTTACCTTATTCACAGGCCAAGCTGTAGGCGTATGATGTCATCATATCATAACCACTGCAGCAGTTCTCATCATTAAGATTCACACCTTTTCAACACAGTCAAATGAAGAGAGCTATAAATAGAAACATGGGAGGAGCAGAGAGAGATCGATGACAATATTTAAATCAGAATTTACTGCAATAGATTTCTCTCACACAGCCCATCTCTCTCTCTCTCTCTCTCTCTCTCTCTCTCTCTCTCTCTCTCTCTCTCTCTCTCTCTCTCTCTCTCTCTCTCTCTCTCTCTCTCTCTCTCTCTCTCTCTGTGCAAGAGGCATATATATTATGTCACCTTGTTGCTATTGATGTATACACCCATTCATTAATATGAGTTCTGGAGCTACTGTTCATTGATGCTTTTGCCGGTTTCTCCTACCTGCGCGGTGCAGTAGTAGTAGCCTATTGTGCGCTCTCCATGGTGCTGAAAAAGAGAGCGGCGCGCTGTGGGGAAACAGAGCCGCAAGAATAGCAGTTGCATTGCGCTCTCCGCGGTGCTGAAGCGGAGCGGCAAGCATGGCAGTGCAGTGCGGTGTGCTCTCCATGGTGCCATTCGGCTCATGATCCCAAACGTAGAGCGGCAGCGTCATAGTTAACATGATGGATTTCACAAGGCTCAATTACTCATAGGTCAAGAGCTGGTATTTCTCTATTTGATTGATGTGTTTTGTTCATTATTGAGCCTACTACCTGACAGTTTGTCTATATGAGTCTCTCAATGAATTTGATTGGAAGGCCTGTTGTGTTCTGATGCCTTTATTCTGTAATTGCATGTGTAGAAGGGGAGAGATGGTGAGAAAATAGTGCCTGAGAGAATGAGGTAGAGGAATAGATTGCCACACCTCACTGTGTGTCATTTGTCTAGTAGCGTGTCCCCACTGTCAGATTGGATGATATCAATAACAAAATGCAATTTCTGGTTCACACTCACAACTAAGCTAATGGCTGACGCAGGAGTGGCTCGCTCTTTCTGTGTGTGTGTGTGCGTGTCTTGGCCTTTCTGTTAATGAGCCAGGCCTAAGACAAATAAACTCAGTGAAGAAAAGCAACCTTCTCTCACTCTCTCTCTCTCTCTCTCTCTCTCACACACACACACACACACACACACACACACACACACACACACACACACACACACACACACACACACACACACACACACACACACACACACACACACACAGTCTTGTACAGCTAACCTTGTGGGGACACACAATTCAGTCCCATTCAAAATCCTATTTTCCCTAAACCTAACCCTAACCCTAAGCCGTACTCTTACCCTAACCCTAACCCTAACCCTAACCTTAACCCAAAAACCTAACCTTAACCCTAACCCTAAACCTAAACGTAATTCTAACCCTAACACTAATTCTAACCTTAACCCTAAACCCCCTAGAAATAGCATTTGACCTCGTAGGGATTAACAAAATGTCCCCAGTTGGTCAAAAATAAATCGGTTTACTATTCTTGTGGGGACTTCACACACACACACACACACACACACACACACACACACACACACACACACACACACACACACACACACACACACACACACACTAACCTCACTGATACACAGCCCAGCTCTCATCCACAACCAGAAACCATTCTGTTGGCTCATAATATAAGCCTCACCTCTTTGTTTTGCCAATGCGTCAATCAGCTGGTTACTGTGTGTTGTGTGTTTCTGGCAGTAGTGCCTGGGTGGCAGTGCCAGTGTGTGTGTGTGTGTGTGTGTGTGTGCGGGCAATGGCAGTACCTGAGGCCAGTCTGTGTTTACTGTGCCCAGGGCTTGACAGGTGGTGACTACACAGCTGCATTATCCTTTGTTTGAGAGTACGAACACACAGTCATCTGTTTCTATTCTATTGCATTGGTCCAGTGCCTTACACAAAGTCAATGGATGAATCGAGTGTATGATAAAATGCCCTGAACCGAATTATCAAAGTTCTCATGTCCGTAAAAATCCCTACAATTCCCTCGTGTGTGTGTGTGTGTGTGTGTGCGTGTGTGTGTGTGCGCGCGTACGTGCATGCGAGGAGTGTTTTGGTAGATTGAGCAAGGACATAGCTCTTAAGCGGACGTAGGCTATCGTTCTTTAATGTCTCATTACCTTGCCAGGGGACCAGAGACAGGGATGGATCTGTGGCTGGGAACTGCAGGGAGCAGGGGAGGGGAGGGAGGTGTGCTCAGTGAAGCAGGTGAAAGAGAGAGAAGGAGGGAGGGAAAAAGAGAAGGAAAAGGGTCATAGAGAAATTTAGAGAGAGAGAGAGAGAGCAGTATGAGTTTTCTCTCACTGCTGTGTCTTTTATGAGCCCACTGCAGCACTCCACGTTGCTCAATGCACCCATATACTCTAGCAATATCACTGGCTGCACCAAATTCACCATTATAAACTGAGTGGTTCAACCCCTGAATTCTGATTGGCTGACAGCTGTGGTATATCAGACCGTATACCACGGGTATGACAAAACATTTATTTTTACTATTCTTATTACATTGTTAACGGGTTTATAATAGCAAAAATGCACCTTGGGGGTTTGTGGTATATGGCCAATATACCACGGCTAAGGGTTGTATCCAGGCACTCTGCGTTGTGTCGTGCATAAAAACAGCCCTTACCTGTGGTATATTGGCCATATACCACAACCCCTCAGAACTTATTGCTTAAGCATACCTCAGCCTCTTACTGTTGCTAGCTCTCTCAGATCCCCAGCCTGTCTCTGACCTGCAGTATCACAATGTATTATGTCTGGCTCCTGTGGTGCAGTTGCCCAGGGTTTCATTTACATTCCATTTTAGTCATTTAGCAGACGCTCGTATCCAGAGCATAGTGAGTGCATAATATATATTTTTTCATACCCCCCGTGGGAATCAAACCCACAACCCTGGCGTTGCAAACGCCATGCTCTACCAACTGAGCTACATCCCTGCCGGCCATTCCCTCCCCTACCGTAGACGACGCTGGGCCAATTGTGCGCCGCCCCATGGGTCTCCTGGTCGCAGCCTGCTACGATAGAGCCTGGATACGAACCAGGATCTCTAGTGGCACAGCTAGCACTGCGATGCAGTGCCTTAGACCACTGCGCCACTCGGGAGGTTGCATATTGTACTGGGTACACTGTGTGTCCATGCTGTACCTAGGCAGACACGCTGCCAGAGACAAATCCAGTTGCGTGTCCACTGAATTACGGCCTAATTTCAGCCAATTCTCCTTCCAGCCTCTGATCCGGTTAGTACGGCCAGGATCCCCGCGGTTGGCTATCCCCGGACCGGGAAGAGAGGCAGTGTGTGTGTGTGTGTGTGTGTGTCTCTGGGAGGTGAAAAACTTCAATTAATCAATCAAATGTATTCTATAAAGCCTTTTTACATCAGCAGCTTTCACAAAGTGCTATACAGATACCCAGCCTAAAACCCCAAAGAGCAAGCAATGCCGATTCAGAAGCACAGTGGCTAGGATAAACGAACCCTAGAAAGGCAGGAACATAGGAAGAAACCTATAGAGGAACCAGGCTCCGAGGGTTGGCCAGTTCTCTTCTGGCTGTGCCAGGTGGAGATTGCAAGAGTACATAGCCATTTAGGCCAGATCATTCTTCAAGACGTTCAAATGTTCATAGATGACCAGCAAGGTCAAATAATAACCACAGTGGTTATAGAAGGTGTAACAACTTGAATAACTTGAATCAGTGTCACAGCTTAACCCCCTTGTTCTGCTTCTGGCCCCCTTGGCCCCCTCTGGCCCCTCACGGCCCCACTAATTGACTCGTTTGTGGATTTAGTGAAAGCGTCCGGGGCCAATTAAATCACTGCCATTCTAATTGGCTTATTCAATGTCAAACGGCATCTATTACTGAAGCAGCTGTCATTACTGGAGATGCTGAGGAGAGAAGGAGAGAGGGAGAGACGCTAATAGGCTGACGAGAGAGAGAGAGAGAGAGAGAGAGAGAGAGAGAGAGAGAGAGAGAGAGAGAGAGAGAGAGAGAGAGAGAGAGAGAGAGAGAGAGAGAGGGAGAGAGAGAGGCCAGCAGACTCACTAAATTACACACCTTTTTCCCCATAATCAAGGGCTCAATGTGGACCCTCTGATCTGTGCAGTTGACTGCACGGGATGCCTAGAGCCCCATGAGGATTTGCAGCTTCAATGGACAACCATTTGTTACTTGCCAAAGGTGTTATACACATTGTAGAGTGCCTTGCAAAAGTATCCTATTTTGTTGCATTACAACCTGTAATTTAAATACATTTTTATTTGGATTTCATGTAATGGACATACACAAAATAGTCCAAATTGGTGAAGTGAAATGAAAAAAATAACTTATTTCAAATAATTCAAAAAAAATAATAACGGAAAAATGGTGCGTGCATATGTATTCACCCCCTTTGCTATGAAGCCCCTAAATAAGATCTGATGCAATCAATTACCTTCAGAAATCACATAATTTGTTAAATAAATTCCAGCTGTGTCCAATCTAAGTGTCACATGATCTCAGTATATATACACCTGTTCTGAAAGGCCCCCAGAGTCTGCAACACCACTAAGCAAGGGGCCCCACCAAGCAAGCGGCACCATGAAGACCAAGGAGCTCTCCAAACAGGTCAGGGACAAAGTTGTGGAGAAGTACAGATCAGGGTTGGGTTATAAAAAAAGATCTGAAACTTTGAACATCCCACAGAGCACCATTAAATCCATTATTAAAAAACTGATAGAATATGGCACCACAACAAACCTGCCAAGAGGGCCGCCCACCAAAACTCACGGAACAGGCAAGGAGGGCATTCATCAGAGAGGCAACAAAGAGACCAAAGATAACCCTGAAGGAGCTGCAAGCTCCACAGCGGAGATTGGAGTATCTGTCCATAGGACCACTTTAAGCCGTACACTCCACAGAGCTGGCCTTTACGGAAGAATGGCCAGAAAAAAGCCATTGCTTAAAGAAAAACATAAGCAAACACGTTTGGTGTTCGCCAAAAGGCATGTGGGAAACTCCCCAAACATATGGAAGAAGGTACTCTGGTCAGATAAGACTAAAATTGAGCTTGTTGGCCATCAAGGCAAATGCTATGTCTGGTGCAAACCCAACACCTCTCATCACCCTCAGAACACCATCCCCACAGTGAAGCATGGTGGTGGCAGCATCATGCTGTGGGGATGGTTTTCATCGGCAGGGACTGGGAAACTGGTCAGAATTGAAGGAATGATGGATGGCGTTAAATACAGGGAAATTCTTGAGGGAAACTTGTTTCAGTCTTCCAGAGATTTGAGACTGGGAGGGAGGTTCACCTTCCAGCAGGACAATGACCCTAAGCATACTGCTAAAGCAACACTTGAGTGGTTTAAGGGGAAACATGTAAATGTCTTGGAATGGCCTAGTCAAAGCCCAGCCCTCAATCCAATTGAGAATCTGTGGTATGACTTAAAGATTGCTATACACCAGCGGAACCCATCCAACTTGAAGGAGCTGGAGCAGTTTTGCCTTGAAGAATGGGCAAAAATCCCAGTGGCTAGATGTACCAAGCTTATAGAGACATACCCCAAGAGACTTGCAGTTGTAATTGCTCTACAAAGTATTGACTTTGGGGGGGTGAATAGTTATGCACGCTCAAGTTTTCATTTTTTTTGTCTTATTTCTTTTTTGTTTCACAATAAAAAATATTTTGCATCTTCAAAGTGGTAGGCATGTTGTGTAAATCAAATGATACAAACCCCCCAAAAATCCATTTTAATTCCAGGTTGTAAGGCAACAAAGATAGGAAAAATGCCAAGGGAGGTGAATACCTTCGCAAGCCACTGTATAGGTTGGCTATGCATGGTGTCACTCAAGGCCATAGACTCATTCTAATAGGAGGTCATATAGAATAGGATTTGTCTCTAGGGTCTAGTCAGGACTGTAGCTCATAGGAACTCAGTAGTCACATGGGAAGTGTCAGGGGTTAGAGGTCAAGTCTGTTGGGGTCACAAAAGGGTTACAGGCATGATCAGGACTCTCATTAGTATGTCTGGAGTCTGGTAGGGACCCTGCTTCAGGTTACATCCCTTACTAACTGATCCTAGATCTGTATGTCTCGAGCCCAGTATTGAGCCGGACTCAGGTTGCACTCATTACTGGCAGGCTTTGGATCAGTATATGCTGCCTGGGAGGAGACATGCAATAACAGCCATGTATTATTCACTAACTGGTATGGTCAGCTGGATAAACAGAGCTTAAAGGGTTAAAAGGAAACTTCAAAATTGTTCATCTTCATATTCATCATCTCCAGCACCACCCCAACATCAACATATGTGAAAATGGCGCGTTGTGTAGTAAAAAAAGATTGAGGAAGATAAGTGTTTCTAATGACATCATCAACATATTAGTAGACAATTAGTAGTCAATCCCTACTCATAATTGGTCAAAATCACACTTATCTTCCTCTATCTTTTTTACTCCAAAACATAGAAACGCGCCATTTCCACATATGTTGATGTTGGGGTGGTGCTGGAGATGATGAATATGAAGTTGACACATTGTGACATTTCCCTGTAAAATAGGGCTGGTTGACTCTAATTACATTTCCCTTTAATATAGGGCTGGTTGACTCTAGTGACATTTCCCTTTAATACAGGGCTGGTTGACTAGTGACATTTCCCTTTCATATAGGGTTGGTTGACTCTAGTGACATTTCCCTTTAATATTGGGCTGGTTGACTCTAGTGACAGTTCCCTTTAATATTGGGCTGGTTGACTCTAGTGACAGTTCCCTTTAATATTGGGCTGGTTGACTCTAGTGACATTTTCCTTTAATATAGGGCTGGTTGACTAGTGACATTTCCCTTTAATATTGGGCTGGTTGACTCTAGTGACAGTTCCCTTTAATATTGGGCTGGTTGACTCTAGTGACAGTTCCCTTTAATATTGGGCTGGTTGACTCTAGTGACAGTTCCCTTTAATATTGGGCTGGTTGACTCTAGTGACAGTTCCCTTTAATATTGGGCTTGTTGACTCTAGTGACAGTTCCCTTTAATATTGGGCTGGTTGACTCTAGTGACAGTTCCCTTTAATATTGGGCTGGTTGACTCTAGTGACATTTTCCTTTAATATAGGGCTGGTTGACTAGTGACATTTCCCTTTAATATTGGGCTGGTTGACTCTAGTAACAGTTCCCTTTAATATTGGGCTGGTTGACTCTAGTGACAGTTCCCTTTAATATTGGGCTGGTTGACTCTAGTAACAGTTCCCTTTAATATTGGGCTGGTTGACTCTAGTGACAGTTCCCTTTAATATTGGGCTGGTTGACTCTAGTGACAGTTCCCTTTAATATTGGGCTGGTTGACTCTAGTGACAGTTCCCTTTAATATTGGGCTGGTTGACTCTAGTAACAGTTCCCTTTAATATTGGGCTGGTTCTCTAGTGACAGTTCCCTTTAATATTGGGCTGGTTGACTCTAGTGACAGTTCCCTTTAATATTGGGCTGGTTGACTCTAGTGACAGTTCCCTTTAATATTGGGCTGGTTGACTCTAGTGACAGTTCCCTTTAATATTGGGCTGGTTGACTCTAGTGACAGTTGCCTTTAATATTGGGCTGGTTGACTCTAGTGACAGTTCCCTTTAATATTGGGCTGGTTGACTCTAGTGACAGTTCCCTTTAATATTGGGCTGGTTGACTCTAGTGACAGTTCCCTTTAATATTGGGCTGGTTGACTCTAGTGACAGTTCCCTTTAATATTGGGCTGGTTGACTCTAGTGACAGTTTCCTTTAATATTGGGCTGGTTGACTCTAGTGACAGTTCCCTTAAATATTGGGCTGGTTGACTCTAGTGACAGTTTCCTTTAATATTGGGCTGGTTGACTCTAGGCCTGGAGGGCTTCAGTGTCTGCTGGTTTTCATGATTGTTGTCTTTGAACGGTTAGTTGGTGACTGGTTTAGACCTGGGAAACAAGGTTACTGAGCTAGATTGAGAAAGCAAACCAGCAGGCAGTATACAAAAACTTGCGGTTAACCCATGATAGATGTTGTTGGGGAGGTGCGTGTTTCATCTAAGAAATTAGATGAATTAACTAAATGAGTGTCGAAAACATCAGTCAGAAATGGTCAGATTGTATCAAAGCCACGTGACGGAGTAGATGCCCAATAATGTCACAGACGGTGGCCCAAATGTGCAGTTCTGCTCTTCACACACCATACGCTCCCGCCATGTGACCAACCATGTCACAGCATGGGACTATGACACGGTGACGGTTCAGTTGACCACGTACCCGAACGGAGTGGACTCGAATTGGAAGATGATGATGATATACTTTTGACTAATGTTGCGTTGACATAATTACGGTAATGTTCTGTGGTAATGCTAGGACTAATGTCCCTATGTCATGTGGAATCATACTCTCATTCCTATACGAAGTCATACACGCACAGACATCTGTCTTACTCTATCCATATAATTGATACATGTTATATCATATATCATATTATATTACATACTATTAACCAGGTGGTTTGAGCCCTGAATGCTGATTGGATGAAAGCCATGGTATATCAGACCATATTCCACGAGTATGACAAAAAAATAATTTTTACTGTTCTAATTACGTTGGTAACAAGTTCATAATAGCAATAAGGCACCTCGGGGGTTTGTCATATATGGCCAATATACCACGGCTAAGGGCTGTGTCTAGGCTCCCTTCGTTGCGTCGTGCATAAGAACAGCCCTTAGCTGTGGTATATTGGCCATATACCACAACTCCTCGGGCCTTATTGCTTAGTTATATCATATGTATCAATGTATGGAGGGTTCACGACGTGAGGGGTATTATAATTAGATTCTTCTCTACTTTGTTCTCCACCTGTTTGTTTAAATAAAGCTTTAAGGATTTGAAATTGGATTCCAGTGCAGCATGTGCTCAGACATGTATCGATTTAAAGAACTGCAATTAGTTTTGGGAAGGGGGGATTTTTTTCTTAAGTGTATAAAGACTGTTTGAGCTGCTTTTATGTGTATGTGTTTAATGATTTGTCCATTCATCTAATAATGATTTCTACAATGCAACAACGGAATATAATTGAAATCGGAAAACTAATATTTGCTCCTTACTTTGATCTGATAATGACTGTTTCTTCCTTCCTACTGGGCTTTTTGAAATATAAATGATTCACAATATTTAATTTCTTACAATTTTCTCATCTAAACAATCATTATTAGTGCATGTGTGTGCATATATTTGTGGTGTGTGTACTGTGTGTGTACTGTGTGTCAGTCATGTTTATGTCAATGTGTCTGCATTCTTGCATGTGTGTGATGTAGAGATGTTTTGCTGCGGAGCAATGTGCACAGTATGTGAGTCAACAAGCCTAACTGCTTGACTTCCTGTATCTACCTGACATGTAGTGGCATAGCCCCCTGTCTATACTGTGATCCAGTCCACCTACCTACTGCAGTGGAACACCCACTGACTCTCAGCTCTGGGTGAACAAAACACTGGAGCTGTACATGTTTATTCATCATTGTATCTCTCTCTCTCTTCATCCCTCTTTCTGTCTTTCTCTCCCCCTCTCTCTTTCTCTCTGTCTCTCCACCCTCCCTTTCCCCTCTCTCTCTCTCCCTCTTTTTCTTTCTCTATCTCTCTCTTCTTCTCTCCCCCCTCTCTATTACTCCCTTTGTCTCCATCTCTCCCCCATGTTCCTCACCTCCCTCCCTCCCCCTCTCTCTCCATGTCCGCATCAGAAGTATTTTAATATCCAGGAAGAGCGCATAAATTAATAAAGAGATGAAATCATACAGTACACTCAGATGTCACGCACCAGTTGCAGCGCAACGGGCGTCAGAGAGGAACAGAGAAAGCGAGCAGATTTCAGGTGAGCAGGCCGACTGGGTTAAGAGGTGGTTGTGTTGTTACCACTGTTTTCTCTGATTGGCTTGTGTTCGGCATTCAGGGCCAGATAATAAAAATGCTAAAAAACTCATTCAGCGTGCTATTTGGATTCCAATCATATAGGGAATTAGCTAGGGCCGATTCTCTCTCCAACCTTAAGAATGCAATTATGTAGGGTTTCCATTAGATAACAAAGCCACAAAGCCATATTTCACAGCCGCAAAGTCAAAATTGGTTTAATGCTAGGTTTAATGCTAGGTTTAGGCGTAAGGTTAGCAGGATAGTTAAGGTTTGAAATTGTAGAAATGCACGGGGTTTAGCCATAATTATGACTTTGTGGCGGTGTTAGTGGTGACCATTATGTAGAGAGGTGCAGTCCAACGGTACAGCAGGTGTTAAAGGCATCGATTTCCTCTCATACGAGCCACGCTGGTTGCAAATCACATCCACACAACAGCTTTAAGTGTTTAGCGTTCACTGAACATTGAGTTTTAAAACTTTTTGTTTGTTAGGTTTTGCACTCAGATGAGTAATAGGTAAACAGAAAACCTTTGTTGTGGTCATCATCAAGGACACCACACACCCCAGCCAGGAGCTGTTCTCTCCCTTAACGTCAGACAGACGGTATCAGAGCATGTGGTCTGATACCAACAGGCTCAGAGACAGTTTCTATCTACAAGCCATCAGACTGTTGAACACTTGAACTGTACTGACCACCTGCTCTGATTCTCCACACCTTAGCACACATCACAACTGCTGCTACCAGACTCTTATTATACTGCTCAATTTATACACTTGACCCCCATTCACCCCTTCTCCAATACACGTGTAAATATTGTGCTATACATTTTTCCTTCCTGTTTTATACTGATACTAAAATGTTAATTATATTCTACTGCCATTTACTTTATGTTCATATTCGTATTTTTTACTATTTGTTATTGTTGTTGCATTGTTGAGAAGGAACCTGCAAGTAAGCATTTCGTTGGACGGTGTATACCATGTGTATCCCGTATATATGACTTATACAACTTGAAACTTGGTGTTCTATACTCTACCTTTGGGGTGTCTTGCTCAGTGTCGTCCATCTCTCTACCCCCCATCCCTCTCTCTCTTCTTTCTCGCTGTCTCTGGGTAGCTTATATATGCTATTAACGGTGGGTTAGGATGGGCCTAATTTAATTAATGCGTTATGCTGCATGGGTTAGGATCTAACACACACACTGAGGCTACTACATACACGTACACACTCTCTTGTATAGCGCAGCTAAGTGATTCTTTTAAATAGGATCTTTAATGAAGCCACCTAGAGACGCATTGGAGTAGAAACGATGGCTTCTCATCCCAGAGAGAGGAGGAGAGAACAGAAGAGAACATTGCTGAGGAAGGCTTCAACTGCAGCCTGCAGCCTTTACAGATAGATCTTGGCCCGAGCTTTGGCTTTGGCGCTGTTGGACGGTTGGTCAGGTGGTGTCATAATGGTGGTCCTGTATAATGAGGAAATTATTTGGGGGAAGTGAGTAGAGAAATAAAGAGTTGGCTTGGGAGAGAGAGAGATTGCAGTGGCAGCGAGAGGGTGATTGACAGTTTGTGGTTGGGAAAGAGATTGATTGACAGATTGGCATATGCAGTTTGGCAATACTTCCTGTATTGCGTTACGCCCATAAACACAGCTAGCTTCATTTGCTCCTCTGAAAAAGCTAGCTATTGACCTAGCCAACACCTAAAGACGGGTGTATTTTCACACACCTCTTGCATAGAAGCCTTACATCTGACATAAACTGCAACTTTTATTCGCCATACAGGATTACTTTATGCTTGGATGATTTGCGTTTTCTCCTCGTCGTCAAATATTATGAACGCAACAGGATCAAGAGCGAGGGAGACGACAGACAAGCTTTTCAAGTTAAATCTCAACTGTGTTTATTATTTCCGGTTTTACAACTTTGAGTCTCTGCCGTCGACACAGGCGTTTGCAACTAGAACAAGATATTACTCAAGTTACAACAGATAGGCCAGGGGAGAACGACTGCCCCCTTTCATTGAAGCAACGGAAGCTCAAGGCCAACCGCGGTACTGCAGGCATTGTTTGCAGAAAACAGGATCCCCCATTATAGTGAATGGGAAAATGGCAATCTTCGTGGTCAATCTTCATGAAAATACCATTTTACCTTTTTTTTTTAAGACAATCATGGTACCAATAATTGCTTCTAATACACCAGATGTATGTCCTTGAACTGATTCTTTTTTAAATTGCACACAGAATAAGAATCATTTAGTTGCTTATGGCAGCCTGCAGTACCCCGGTCGGCCTTCAACTCAAGTTACTCAAAGAGAGGGGGCAGCACTGAGCTAGCCTGCAATGTCACTTCCTGGAGTAAGGTCAAACTGCGTATGTTATGTCTCCATTAACCGACTTAATTTGGCTTCAATGCGCTATTGAGTATTCACATAGGAATGAATGGTGTCACGTGATCGATGGGTTTGTCCAGTCATATACAGTAATTGAGATACACTGTACAGTACAGTAGGTTAATTCACCTAAACAGCCTTTCAACCAGTCACTTCTCCAGGTCTCTTGTCTTCTTCCATTGATTGATTATGTCTCAATAGAAACAGAGAGCGACAGATGGTGACAGGTGGGCTCTGTGGCCCAGACACGCAGTAGGAGATAGACAGGAGACAGGCAGGGAGTCAATAGTCCTCTACTGAGCTGTGTTACTGTACTATAGCTCTTCTTGTAGACAGTTGTTTCGTCCATCTTGTTTTAATTTGCGTACGGCTAGGCTATCATGTGTTGGTTGAGGAGAACGAGCCCTAGCTCATTCCTTTTTGCTGTCAAGGTGCATTTAGAGCCAGGGCTTAACTGGACGTTTTGTTGTTCTCAGAATGTCGGCTCAAATGGAGTGGAACGGGGGTAGAACGCCTTGCAAATGCTGCATGTCAAGCGAAACACATACAGGCACTCACAAATACACACAAGTATATGCATTCACACACACATAAATGAAATGCACTGTAAATGAAAGTACAAACCAGTGGAGAATTAAACATGTGCTATAGGGGTCAGAGAAAACCTCCACTGCACCATTTAAACCAGCCAGGGCCAATTTAGCGTATGCTGCCTCCACTATTACTGCACCATTTCAACTTCAACATTTCAACAACAAATCACCTCTTCTTAGTCTAATACAGTGACAACTAAAAGATACCAAAAACAATTTAGTCCAATCAACGTAAGCTAAATATGATGTGGCTGTCCATGGTTCTGATTTCTCTCTCTCTCTGTGTGTGTGTGTGTGTGCGTGCGTTCGTGCAAGTAGAAAAACAATGCCATCCTCTCTTTCATGTTGACGAAACGGTCTATCACTCTGTCATACAGTACACGCTTTTAGTTTTTGTTGTCCTAGGTTACCTGGCTAACATGCTTGCTCGCTTCCTTTCATGGGCAACAATGAGCTAGCTAGTTAACATTAGCCTTCTACATCTAGCTACATATTGAACTTCCATCCTCTCAGGCCAGGGGCACAATGTATGAAGTTATTGTTGGATTAGAATTGCTGTTATAATCATTGGCCAGGACGAATAATTAAGTAAAACCACAAGTCCAAATCCCTATCTCCATCCATGGCTAATTTAGGAAAGGGACAATTTTAGCTAGCTAGCTAGCCAAAGGAGGACAACAACACAACGAGATGCAACAATTCAAGTTGTTTCTGTCAATGACGTTTTGCTTTTGATGTGATTGGTGTGAAGCCAAATCCAAACAGGATTCCCTTGACACTTTTTTGTTGTTGTGCCAGGACCATTCACAGTTGAGCTCACTCAGTTTAGCTCAGCGCTGATTGGCTATTATTTTATACTTTTTTTATCGAGGCCAAATGCTCGCTGGCTTCCCTTGCATTCAATCTACAGGCGGCAACAATGTCATACTCTTTTTGACCAGACAGCATCATATAGATAGTTTACACATACAGAGACAGAGGGGTGCTGTTCTGCTCATTCGGATGCTTTCTCTGGTGAGATACATTCAGCCTCTTGCGAATTGAAGAAACATTATGAGAATGTTTTCTTATTTGTTTCCTGGTCAGTTTTTTGGGGAAACCTGGCTTCCCTTGGCATCCAATACACACCTCTGTTTTTCCCTATCATCATGTTGTCTATCTCGAAGGTTGGCTGGTGCTCATACTCCTTCTCTACCTCTCTCTTATTCATCCCTCTTTGTGCTCTTTCGCTCTTTCCATCTCTCCGTCGTCTCCCTCTCTGTCATTTGCACTCATTTCATTGCACACTAAATGTTGGTTAATCTCTCTCTCTCTCTCTCTCTCTCTCTCTCTCTCTCTCTCTCTCTCTCTCTCTCTCTCTCTCTCTCTCTCTCTCACTTCCCATTTATACCTACGTGTGTGTGTCCGTCTGTGCGCGTTTGTGACACCAGTATTTCTATTAACTGGTCTTGGCAGAGCTCTTATCTATCAGGCATATTGATCCACCAACGGTGGGTCGGCAGTGTGTTCATTGTGTCCTGTTAGTAAATAGAGCACTCTTTCTATTCTCCCTCAGTCTTTCCTTCTCTCTTTTCTTCATAAGAAAACATTGATCTGGTCATCATCAAGTCATACCAAAGACTCAGAAATGTCATTTTGCAGGGCCGCTGCTCACCTTGGATGCTCCGGCATTGGCGGTTTTAATTGGATAAAGAGGGTTATTTTTGCCTGCTATCATCTCAGATTGTTTTGATTGTCCTACAGCGTCTGTCTGTCTAGCTATCTCAGATGGGCCTTTTGTCTCTGTCTGGCTCGCCGGCTCAGCTTGAAAGGCTCAGGAAGCATCCTTGAGTGTTTCCCACTGAAAGATGCTGAAAAGCTTTGAACACAGTGCTTGTTGAAATAATAACGTAAAAGATTTGGTATGTTACCTTGTGCTATACTTATGATGAATCTCTGGTCCAACATTTGATCCAAAGAGTAAATTGACTGAAACCTTGAGTTCTGACCATATTCCACTGTAACACTTCATCTGAATCTGAATCTGTTTATAGTGTCCACAGCAGATACATTGTAGTGTAGCCTTTATTCCTGACCCTAGTAATGACATAAGACGGTCCTGAGCTCTTTCAACTCTGTTGGCTATATCTGAATATCATTCTTGTTTGATATTGTACAGAGATCAGTGTTAATGGTAGCTTAACAGTGCTGATAGAGGACTACAGGGTCGTGCTGAGGTGACAGAGAGAGGACGTTATGGTGGCAAGACACACTTCCCCGAGGAATGCAATTAATTTACCATCGACTGTCCCTTCCCATCACCTCCTGTCCCCTCCCGCAGCACTGTCCTCTGCACACTGTCACACAGTCTATGATACTCTGGCGTCCTGTCATAGACATCTGAATGTCATACGCCCATGCATCTCAGAGGGAGGGATCTATTTTAAAATCACCTTTCGGATTAATGATAGTTGACGTTTTGAAGAATGCATTGAGGATTCCATTTTAACCCAACTCAAACATGATAGACACACATGCACGCTAGCGCATGCGCACACGCACACACACACACACCCACACACACACAAACTTCCTGATGCCCTTGCCTTGGCTGTGAGGGAGCGGAGGGTTTTTCACTCTGCTGCTTTAATCCCTGTTCAGGCCGATGAGAGATGACTGGATAGGTCGACAAGATGGCGTGGCGAACGGTGGCAAGGTCTTCTGCTTTTGGGCAGATAGAAGGAGGGGTGCCCAAAAGCAGAAGACCTTGCCACCGTTCGCCACGCCATCTTGTCGACCTATCCACTCACACAGACAGTCTCTCTATCTTGCTTTCTCTCTCCTCTCCTCCATCCTCTCTCTCTCTCTCTCTCTCTCTCTCTCTCTCTCTCTCTCTCTCTCTCTCTCTCTCTCTCTCTCTCTCTCTCTCTCTCTCTCTCTCTCTCTCTCTCTCTCTCTCTCTCTCTCTCTCTCTCTTTCTGTCTCTTTCTCATCTTCTCACCTCTTCTCTCCTAAGTGTCTGACATTCACACACTCTACGTCTGTCCGGCCGTCTCCCTGTAACCTGAATATAATGGGCACATCACCCTTTCCAACCACCACACACACACACACACGCACACACAAACACACACACACACACACACACACACACACACACAGTGGTGGTGGCAGCCTCTCTTGCGGTGTGTGACCGTGTCGTGCTCATGGTCATTGGTTAAGCAACATTTATGTTTTATGTGATCCACTGAGAATAAATCTTCCTCGGGCCCCGCTCATCTTTGAGTACCCCTCCTAATGTCAAAAGTGTGTGTGTTAGTGTTCATGTGCATGTTTGTGCGTGCGTGCGTGTGTGAGTGTGTGTGTGGGACTATCAAATCTCAAGTAGCATAGGAACTCCATAATTCCAACTGCTTATTTCCAGCACCATTTTGTGTGGGTACAGTTCAGTGTGTCCCTGTGTGCATGTTGTAGCAGTACAGTACAGTACAGGTGAGGTGCTGACACAGTTTTTAGTGAAGTAGAGCTCATGTCTGACATCATACCATTCATCCCCATCTGAATGAGAACACAGGGACCGGCAGCAGTAATGCATCTCACTTAGCTAGCATGCTGCTAGCACACACCCTCTGGGAACTTGAACACTATTTTGGGCTGACTCTGGGCTTCTTGACTATCCAAAGTAAATAAGTGTTCCACTATGCTAACTTTGTGTGCATCCGGTGTACAACCAGTGTTTTTGACTGTATTAACATAATGCTATGTGTTTTTACCTTGTCTTACTGTATATGACCAGCTATGCTAACAGTGTGCGTGCATGGCTTTACTAATGGACTGTTAACTAACACAACTTAACAATGGGGCTCCGCTACAGCAGTTTGATCAGTCTAACTAATACTGTGTCTGCTTGTGCTTTTAGCTACAAATACAAACATGGATTCTCTAACTCCTAATATAGTGTTTTTAGCTAACACTTCATGTCTGTGTTAGCTATACTAACAGACTGTCTCAGCAGGCTACACTAACACAGCTATTCACGCTAATGTGGAAATTTAGCCCTACTAACACAGTGCATTTAACTATAATTGTGTGTGTGTGTGTGTTGTTCAGCCCCATGAACAAGGCATTATGGCAGGCACCTCCATTAGCCCAATGCTTAGCCACCCTCCTGAGGTTGCTGATTTGAGTCCCCCTACAGCATATGTTCAGCTACACTGTGTGATGCTACGCTGCCCATCTAACTGGGGGGTTTTGTCTGTTTTCAAACTGTTATGTTCAGTACTACACTGCTGACTGACACAGCACTTTCTGATTGCTCCCAGAGGTGGTCTCAGGGCCAGGGGTGTGACCATGACTGAGATGGAATCCCTCACCCATTTTCCTTGACACTCCTCCTCCCACTGTTTCCCTCAGCTTTCTCTCTACACTTTCTTCCTCTCTCTGTCCTTTCCCCTTTCCATTCCTTCCCTCCTCTTCTTCCTCCCTACTCCTCCTCTCCCTCCACCTTTTCAGCTCTTCACCCTTTTCTCTTCTCCCCCCCCTCCCTTGAGTGTGGACTTAACAGTCTCTGAGCAGCAGGGTGTATTATCTGTGGCCAGCCTGGCATGACCAGGCCCCATCTCCTCTGTTTTGGTTGCGGGCGTTGTGGAGATGTTGTTAGGTGTCAGACGTAGCTTGTCTGTGAGACTAATCACCTTGTGTCTCCAGTCAACATGCCAGTCGCCTGGTAGATAATGGGTTTGGAGGTAACTGTTGACTGACTTGGCTCAACAGTGGAATGGTTAACACTGAATAATTTGTTTCGGACAGACAGCTTTCAGTCAGGTCTCAAGCGATATTTGATTGGCTGGGTCTGGCTCTGATCTGCTGCCTATCACATTCTCTGAGTTGTGATGTCGCTAGTTGAAGTGCAATTGTATTCTCCAGTTGTAGTTGTGCTAATGCAGCAATACTGTATATCTCTTTATCTTCCCCTCTCCTGCTCTACCCTCTCTCTCTCTCTCTCTCTCTCTCTCTCTCTCTCTCTCTCTCTCTCTCTCTCTCTCTCTCTCTCTCTCTCACCTCTCTCTCTCTCACCTCTCTCTCTCTCTCTCTCTCTCTCTCACCTCTCTCTCTCTCTCTCTCTCTCTCTCTCACCCTCTCTCTCTCTCTCTCTCACCTCTCTCTCTCTCTCTCTCTCTCTCTCACCTCTCTCTCTCTCTCTCTCTCTCTCTCTCTCTCTCTCTCTCTCACCTCTCTCTCTCTCTCTCTCTCACCTCTCTCACCTCTCTCTCTCTCACCCTCTCTGACTCCTCTGGGAAGTTTAGCATATCCCATCCCGTCTCTACCTCCCCTGCTCCACTCCTCCCCGCGTACATCTTTGTGACGACTCAGCCAAAACGAACTCAAAACTATTTAGCTGAATCCTCGCTATGCCTTTTAGATACAAGAAATGAAATAATAGCCAGGCTGCCAAGGATCATTGATCCGGAGCTAGCTGTGAATATTAATGACGTGCCATTACACTGAGATAAATACGCTGCTCGACGGCCACCGACTCAGCCCAATACACATACACATACACACACACACACACACACACAAACCCTGCCATCTCTGTTAGATCAGAGAGCAGTGGGGTGAGACTCTCAAACAGGAGAGCACCCAGAAGAGACCGTCAGGAGAATACAGCTCAGACTTTCCTGGTTCTACAAGGAATTCTCTCTCTTTCTCTCTGACTTCCTTATTTTCTGTACGCATTGGGCCATAGAACAATAGGTGTCAGCAAAAGGAAAGTAGAACTTGAACAATTCGATTAGCATTTTGATGCATGATCAAAAAACACCCCACACAATTCATCCCACAACTTCTCAACAGAACCTCCTCCTCTGTCTGCCATAGATATGGAACTGATCATAGATCAGATATGGACGCGTCAGCCTTGTCAGCACAGTGGAGATATACTCTGCCAATCTACTTCCCTCAAGCTCTACGGTCTGGTCACAACCATGGCCCAGTTTGCTGGCGGTGTATAGGTTGGTCTATAAACCCATCTAGATGTGTGTGATATAGGGAGAGGAGAGCGGCTATTATGACTGTGTGAGCAGGCCCCAGCCAGGTGGGCGGGGGTATTCGGTCCCCCAGTAAATCATGGGCTGTAAATCATTGGTTTTGCCTGGCACCTTTATTAGAATAGGGGGAGCATTAGGGTGGTCGAAACCAGAACACTGTGCAGCCAGGGACTCCTGTTTCCCCGACTCCCCCCTCTCTCGCCCATGTGAGAGGGTGTGTATCCCCTCTGTTTTCTCCCCCTCCTCACCCCTTTGTCACGTTTTCACTTTTTAATTTCCCCCTGTCAGTACCACCCATCTGTCTTTCTATGTCAGCCTTTCTCTCTCTCTCTCTCTCGCTCTCTCTCTCTCTCCTCTCGCCTTCCTCTTCTCTCCAGAGAAATAGTGAATGGTGATTGACATGGTTTATGACTGTGGTTTACCGTGGTAAACATATGCCCAGCTCCCCTGAGAATGACTGTTATGAGTTAGGCTTTTAATCTGAAGGTTTTTTTTCTTCTCTTTCTTGTTTGCATGTCTGATTTGATGAGGATAGAGAAGTCTGATGTTCTGATCTAGTGATTATTACTGAGGAACAAGACACACTCACGCAATGCACACACACACACACAAAGAGATAAACACGCGTTGCTGTTAAGACTGTAACGTCAATACATTGACTACTTGTGATGAGAAATTGCACTTTTGCATAGGTGCTCATACATGTGAGTGGCTGCGTGTTAGCGTGTGTGTTCATGTGCTTGCATGTGTGTGTCCATGCTGTCCATATATGTGTGTGTGATAGAATGTGTGTGTGTGTTTGGTGTGTGTGTGTGTGCAAAGAGGTGGGAGATAATGTAAATTCTCAGTAATGGGTGTGTGGCTACAATCGAGATTAGCGGCAGAATGACTTATTTGAATGTCAAGATCTCACCCGCCTCACTCTATGGAACTCCAATAGAGAGGGAAGGAGGAGGAGAGGTGGAGGGAGTGATCGACAAATGATTAGATTAGAGTGTAGGATGGAATGGTGGGATTTGAGCTCTCTCCGCAGGGATCAAATGAAAAACGTTTCTTATGTCGTAACGCTGCCATTGTGAGGTGATAGATTAATTTGTATTTTAAGAATAATGACTCAAGGATTTCACCCCAAATACAGTATAAATGTGTGAACGGTGTTAGAGTTATAATGTAGTGTCAACCCACTAACAGAGGGGGAGGAGTTAGAAACTGTTGAGAAAGCATTCCAGGGTGAAGGGGACTAAGAAACTGTTTAAAGGTGGGCGGAGCAAAATGCCTTTGTGTGTCAAGGGATATAAAAGCTGTATGTATGTTTTTTGGTGCCAGAGCTCTCCATGATTAAAACATACAGATCATTCTTGTTGGTTGCGGACCTTCGTTTAATTCATGATTAAACCAGAGCCTTACACCCTCTGGGAATTATTCAAAGCATTAAGTTTGACTAATTAGAGATAGAAATTCTCGTGACAGAGGCCATTATTTTGACAGGAGAGAGGACTGGGTGAGGAGGTGGTGGCAGGGTACAATCCAAAGCACAGACACATATCCACTGTATCTCTCTCTTCTTTTTCTCCTCTCCCTCTCTCTTCTTCTTCTCCTCTCCCTCTCTCTTCTTCTTCTCCTCTCCCTCTCTCTTCTTCTTCTCCTCTCCCTCTCTCTTCTTCTTCTCCTCTCCCCTCTCTTCTTCTTCTTCTCCTCTCCCTCTCTCTTCTTCTTCTTCTCCTCTCCCTCTCTCTTCTTCTTCTCCTCTCCCCCTCTCTTCTTCTTCTCCTCCTCTCCTTCTCTCTTCTTCTTCTCCTCTCCCTCTCTCTACTTTTCTACCTTTCCCTTTCTATTACTATTGTTTTCTCTCCCTCTATCCACATCAACACACCTTCTCTCTCCCCTGTCTACCCCTTCCTCCATCCATTCCCCCTGTATTTTCAGTACCTAGTGTGTCTGTGTGTGTGTTGTGTTGTTCCTCCATCACATAGATAAGAGTCTGTTATCAGAACCTGTTTCAGACATGTCTTCCCCAGGACTGTCACAAACTCACATAGAAAAACAACAAACAGAGAAGGAAACACAGGGAGAGGCATACGGTAGTCAAGGATCAGCATGCTTTTCAGTTATCTCTATGCAGTGCTTGTGTTGGCCCCATCTCTCCTCAATGTGAGAAATACTTTTTTTTAGGGGGTAGATCAGCTTAATATTGCAGATAGATTGTAACTTCCATCAATGTAATTGTCTGCATCACTTCCAATCCTCCATGTTTATATATATATATATATATATATATATATATATATATATATACATACATACATACATACATACATACATACATACATACATACATACATACATACATACATACACATACATATCCTTTTTTAAATATATATATATATATTCCCCTTAATTACTTTCCAACCCCACCACCCTTTCCCTAATTGGAGTAAACTAGTGAACAACAATGCTTAGGCCTCTACTTGTGAGGAAGACTTGCATGCTGCATGTCACAGTGTCACTTTTATGTGTTTTATGGTGTAATAGAGGGAAGTGAATTGCATTGAAGTTACAGCTTCGGCGTAGTTCACACTATGAGCAGGGCATATTTCATGAGGTAAAATATGCAGGGGAGATGACTTCTTGAAACCTTCACAGTAACATTATATTCTACTAACAGCTGGCAGAGTGAACCCAGGACTGGTACAGTACGTGTGTGGCATGCTTTTGTAACCGGTGTGAAATGGCTAGCTAGTTAGTGGTGCGCACTAGTAGCGTTTCAATCGGTGACGTCACTCGCTCTGAGACCTTGAAGTAGTTGTTTCCCTTGCTCTGCAAGGGCCGCGGCTTTTGTGGAGCGACGGGTAACGGTGCTTCGAGGGTGACTGTTGTCGATGTGTGCAGAGGGTCCCTGGTTCAAGCCTAGGTAGGGGCGAGGAGAGGGACGGAAGCAACACTGTTACACTTTATGTGTGTGGGCAGTGGGGCACACCAGGCCAGGGTCTATGAGCTAGAGGAAGGAGAGTGGATGCCACTGTTAAACCTGGGTGTGTGCCCCATAGTTAATCACCTCTTTTATAGAGGACACATGGGCGTGCTCGTACCCACACTCACACTCCTGTATCATCATTGTGGTTTATATTGAACCCAGCTCTGTTTCTGAAGTGCTTCTAGATCGTCCCCTATCCCAACTATAGTATTCATCTTCAAGGTTTTCACCCTTTGTCTTGATGCCTTGAATTGAGGATAGGTAGTGGATAGCTCTAAACAGTGAGATAACAACCACTATTTCCTATCAATCACTCATCTTCCAGATCACTCACCCCAGTTGTATTACTTTTTTTTTTAAATCAAAATTTCCAGGAGAAACCCCATGAGATGCACCATATTGTTTCCAAGGAGCTTCCTCTTCTATTTTCACTCAGTCTCTCTCCTCCTCTGGCTTATGGGTTCTCTCCATCAGAGGTTGCTGACGGACGTGTAAAACGTGTGTAGCCAATGCTGCTGGCTGTGAGTAATGGCGTCTAAACGGGGCATTTCAAAGGGAAATGGAGCGGCCCTGGCCCTTGATGACTGGAATAATGTACCATGAGGAATTCATAAATATAAAAAATATGGCTGCCTCCTTTCCACGTGACTCAGCAAATTTTTTCCCCCTCAATTTTTCTATTTTTCTCCTCTGTTCCTGTGACCGGGGGGAGATTAATGACAGGAAAAGGAAATGGATTAGGGTCTCGCCGTGCGCCGCCTCCCCATAACGGCGGGCGGGTTTGTGGGCGTCGCCTGACAGGAGCGCGGCAGCAGCGTTGGGAAACGGGTCTGTCGATGGCGTTCCGCTGTGAACAGCATCAATCACAACCACATTACTGTACGCAGGGATGTTGGATGGGATACTTTATTTTGTCTCGTCTTCCTTCCTGAATGAAAAATATAGCATGGGAGATGCTCAGTTTACAGGTCTATACAGAATCAGATGCCTTGAAGACAGTAAATGCACATACAGTGGGGAGAACAAGTATTTGATACACTGCCGATTTTGCAGGTTTTCCTACTTACAAAGCATGTAGAGGTCTGTAATTTTTATCATAGGTACACTTCAACTGTGAGAGACGGAATCTAAAACAAAAATCCAGAAAATCACATTGTATGATTTTTAAGTAATTAATTTGCATTTTATTGCATGACATAAGTATTTGATCACCTACCAACCAGTAAGAATTCCGGCTCTCACAGACCTGTTAGTTTTTGTTTAAGAAGCCCTCCTGTTCTCCACTCATTACCTGTATTAACTGCACCTGTTTGAACTCGTTACCTGTATAAAAGACACCTGTCAACACACTCAATCAAACAGACTCCAACCTCTCCACAATGGCCAAGACCAGAGAGCTGTGTAAGGACATCAGGGATAAAATTGCAGACCTGCACAAGGCTGGGATGGGCTACAGGACAATAGGCAAGCAGCTTGGTGAGAAGGCAACAACTGTTGGCGCAATTATTAGAAAATGGAAGAAGTTCAAGATGACGGTCAATCACCCTCGGTATATATATATATATATATATATATATATATATATATATATATATATATATATATATATATATATATATAAACATGGGGGATTGGAAGTGATGCAGACAATTACATTGATGGAAGTTACAATCTATCTGCAATATTAAGCTGATCTACCCCCAATAAAAAAATAAAAATTAAATAAAAACAACAGCCGTGCTTCCTGCTCGCTGTGCTTTAGCACCAATTCGAACTGCTCTCGGACTCACATATTGCTGTTCACTGGACCTTGTGATCACTCAGCTGCACAGCTGATGCCTGCTGGACTGTTCCTTTACACGGTACCCTGTCCTGTTTATCTGTTTAGCCTCAGCCCAAACTTTCATCGCCATTGCCAGTTGTTGTCTTAGCTCTCTCAAATAACACCTGTGATTGCTTTATGCCTCTCACCCATGTCAATATGCCTTGCCTATTGCTGTTCCAGTTAGTTCTTATTATACAATTTCACTGTAAAGCCCCAAGTCCCTCTCAAACTGCCCCAAATAGCTCCTTTGTTCCACCCCCCATACACGCGGAGACCGACTCAATCGGTGCCTCCAGTGATGCTATCTCTTTCATTGTTACCCAACGCTTAGGTTTACCTCCACTGTATTCATATCCTTCCATATCCTTGTCTGTACATAATGCCCTGAATCTACTCTCCAGGAGCTATCATTTGTTGACTTCTGTAACCGTAAAAGCATTGGCATGTTAACATCAGAAGCCTCCTCCCTAAGTTTGAGTTATTCACTGCGTTAGCACACTCCGCCAACCCTGATGTTCTAGCAGTGTCTGAATCCTGGCTTAAGAAGGCCACCAAAAATTCAGAAATGTCCATCCCCAACTACAACATTTTCCGTCTAGATAGAACTGCCAAAGGGGGTGGAGTTGCAATCTACTGTAGAGATAGCCTGCAGAGCTCTATCATACTATCCAGGTCTGTGCCCAAACAGTTTGAGCTCCTACTTCTAAAAATCCACCTTTCCAGAAATAAGTCTCACTGTTGCCGCTTGCTACAGACCCCCCTCAGCCCCCAGCTGTGCCCTGGACACCATATGTGAATTGATTGCCCCCCATCTATCCTCAGAGTTCGTACTGCTTGGTGACCTAAACTGGGATATGCTTAACACCCCGGCCATCCTACAATCCAAACTATATGCCGTCAATCTCACACAAATTATCAAGGAACCTACCAGGTACAACCCTAAATCCGTAAACATGGGCACCCTTATAGATATCATCCTGACTAACTTACCCTCTAAATACACCTCTGCTGTCTTCAACCAGGATCTCAGCGATCACTGCCTTATTGCCTGCGTCCGTAACGGGTCCGCGGTCAAACGACCACCACTCATCACTGTCAAACGCTCCCTAAAACAATTTAGCAAGCAGGCCTTCCTAATTGACCTGGCCCAGGTATCCTGGATGGATATCGATCTCATTCCGTCAGTAGAGGATGCCTGGATGTTCTTTAAAAGTGCTTTCCTCTCAATCTTAAATAAGCATGCCCCATTCAAAAAATTCAGAACTAAGAACAGATATAGCCCCTGGTTCTCCTCAGACTTGACTGCCCTTGACCAGCACAAAAACATCCTGTGGCGTACAGCATTAGCATCGTATAGCCCCCGCGATATGCAACTTTTCAGGGGAGTTAGGAACCAATATACACAAGGAGTTAGGAAGGCAAAGGCTAGCGTTTTCAAAAAGAAATTTGCATCCTGTAGCACTAACTCCAAAAAGTTTTGGGACACTGTAAAGTCCATGGAGAATAAGAGCACCTCCTCCCAGCTGCCCACTGCACTGAGGCTAGGAAACACTATCACCACCGATAAATCTACAATAATCGAGAATTCCAACAAGCATTTTGCTACGGCTGGCCATGCTTTCCACCTGGCTACCACTACCCCGGTCACCAGCTCTGCACCCTCCGTTGCAACTTGCCCATGCCCCCCCCGCTTCTCCTTCACACAAATTCAGACAGCTGATGTACTGAAAGAGCTGCAAAATCTGGACCCCTACAAATCATCTGGGCTAGACAATCTGGACCCTTTCTTTCTAAAATTAGCCGCCGAAATTGTCGCAACCCCTATTACTAGCCTGTTCAACCTCTCTTTCGTAACGTCTGAGATCCCCAGAGATTGGAAAGCTGCCACGGTCATCCCCCTCTTCAAAGGGGGTGACACTCTAGATCCAAGCTGTTACAGACCTATATCCATCCTGCCTTGCCTTTCGAAAGTTTTTGAAAGCCAAGTTAACAAACAGATCACCGACCATTTCGAATCCCAACGTACCTTCTCCGCTATGCAATCCGGTTTCCGAGCTGGTCATGGGTGCACCTCAGCCACGCTCAAGGTCCTAAACGTTATTATAACCACGATCGATAATAGACAGTACTGTGCAGCCGTCTTCATCGACCTGGCCAAGGCTTTCGACTCTGTCAACCACCGCATTCTTATTGGCAGACTAAATAGCCTTGGTTTCTCAAATGACTGCCTCGCCTGGTTCACCAATTACTTCTCAGATAGAGTTCAATGTGTCAAATCGGAGGGCCTGTTGTCTGGACCTATGGCAGTCTCTATGGGGGTGCCAAAGGGTTCAATTCTTGGGCTGACTCTTTTCTCTGTGTATATCAATGATGTCGCTCTTGCTACTGGTGATTCTCAGATCCACCTCTACGCAGACGACACCATTTTGTATACATCTGGCCCTTCATTGGACACTGTGTTAACAAACGTCCAAACGAGCTTCAATGCCATACAACACTCCTTCCATAGCCTCCAACTGCTCTTAAACACAAGTAAAACTAAATGCATACTCTTTAATCGAACGCTGCTGGCACCCGCCCACCCGACTAGAATCACTACTCTCGACGGGTCTGACCTAGAGTATGTGGACAACTACAAATACCTAGGTGTCTGGTTAGACTGTAAACTCTCCTTCCAGACTCACATTAAGCATCTCCAATCCAAAGTTAAATCCAGAATCGGCTTCCAATTTCGCAACAAAGCCTCCTTCACTCATGCTGCCAAACATGCCCTCGTAAAACTGACTATCCTACCGATCCTTGACTTCGGCGATGTCATTTACAAAATAGCCTCCAACACTCTACTCAGCAAATTGGATGTAGTCTATCACAGTGCCATCCGTTTTGTCACCAAAGCCCCATATACTACCCACCACTGTGACCTGTACGCTCTTCTTGGCTGGTCCTCACTACATATTTGTCGCCAAACCCACTGGCTCCAGGCCATCTATAAATCACTGCTAGGCAAATCCCCGCCTTATCTTAGCTCATTGGTCACCATAGCAACACCCACCCGTAGTATGCGCTCCAGCAGGTATATCTCACTGGTCATCCCCAAAGCTAATACCTCATTTGGCCGCCATTCCTTCCAGTTCTCTGCTGCCAATGACTGGAACCAACTGCAAAAATCTCTGAAGCTGGAGACTCTTATCTCCCTCACTAACTTTAAGCATCAGTTGTCAGAGCACCTTACCGATCACTGTACATGTACACAGCCCATCTGAAATTAGCCCACCCAACTACCTCATCCCCATATTGTTATTTATTTTGCTAATTTGCACCCCAATATATCTATTTACCCATCATCTCTTGCACATGTATCATTCCAGTGTTAATACTAATTGTAATTATTTTGCACTATGGCCTATTTATTGCCTTACCTCCATAACTTGCTACATTTGCACACACTGTATATATATTTTCTATTTTCTGTTGTATTTTTGACTTTATGTTTTGTTTTACCCCATATGTAACTCTGTGTTGTTGTTTTTATCGCACTGCTTTGCTTTATCTTGGCCAGGTCGCAGTTGTAAATGAGAACTTGTTCTCAACTGGCTTACCTGGTTAAATAAAGGTTAAATTAAATAAAATAAATATCCTCTGCAGCAGAGGTAACTCTGGGTCTTCCTTTCCTGTGGCGGACCTCATGAGAGCCAGTTTCATCATAGCGCTTGATGGTTTTTGCGACTGCACTTGAAGAAACTTTCAAAGTTCTTGAACATTTCCAGATTGACTGACCTTCATCTCTTATTTGACCTGTTCTTGCCATAATATGGACTTGGTCTTTTACCAAATAGTGCTATCTTCTCTATACCACCGCTATCTTGTCACAACACAACTGATTGGCTCAAACGCATTAAGAAGGAAAGAAATTCCACAAATTAACTTTTAACAAGGCACAATTGTTAATTGAGATGCATTCCAGGTGACTACCTCATGAATCTGGTTGAGAGAATGCCAAGAGTGTGCAAAGCTGTCATCAAGGCAAAGGGTGGCTACTTTGAAGAATCTCAAATGCAAAATATATTTTGATTTGTTTAACACTTTTTGGTTGCTACATGATTCCATATGTGTTATTTCATAGTTTTGATGTCTTCACTATTATTCTACAATGTAGAAAATAGTTTATTTTTATTTTATTTTTAAATGAATGAGTATGTGTGTCCAAACTTTTGACTGGTACTGTACATCCGCACTGAACCATGTGACCTGATCTCCGTTTGGGTGACCAGAGCAGATCAGGTGGCCGGTAGATCAGATGGAACCACCGCAGGGCCGTGTGATCAACCATGTGATCAACCATGTGATCAACCCTGATAGCCTGATCTTCTTAATCACATATGCATGTATGGTGGAGGGACATATCCCACTGGGCACAGATGTCAATTCAACGTCTATTCCACGGTGGTTCAACGTAATTTAATTCAAATGACGTGGATTCTTTTTTTATTCAACCAGTCTGTGCCCAGTGGGATGACTGCGATGTCAATGGTACCTGGTCACAACATGAACACATATGACCAGAAAAGTGTGTGACTAGTGGCAATGTGTGTAGGTGTGTGTGTGCATCTTTGGGGCTCTGTGTTTGTGTAGTAGTATGGAGTGAGAGGTTTTTGAGTAGCTCTGAGCCAGCCCAGCTCCTATCAGCTCTGACATTCTAACTCTATTAGGCCATGGCCTCAGACACAGACCCAGCCAGACCCCATCAGACCCCATCAGACCCAGCCAGACCCCATCAGACCCAGCCAGACCCCATCAGACCCAGCCAGACCCCATCAGACCCAGCCAGACCCAGTCAGACCCAGTCATACCCCATCAGACTCAGCCAGACCCCATCATACCCAGCCAGACCCCATCAGACCCAGCCAGACCCAGTCAGACCCAGCCAGAACCCATCAGAACCAGCCAGAACCCATCAGACCCAGCCAGACCCAGTCAGACCCAGCCAGAACCCATCAGACCCAGCCAGAACCCATCAGACCCAGCCAGAACCAGTCAGACCCAGCCAGTCCCCATCAGACCCAGCCATACCCCGTCAGACCCAGCCAGACCCAGCCAGACCCAGCCAGACCCAGCCAGACCCCATCAGACCCAGCCAGTCCCCATCAGACCGAGCCAGACCCAGCCAGACCCCATCAGACCCAGCCAGACCCAGTCAGACCCAGCCAGACCCAGCCAGACCCCATCAGAACCAGCCAGTCCCCATCAGATCCAGCCAGACCCAGCCAGACCCCATCAGACCCAGCCAGACCCAGCCAGACCCAGTCAGACCCAGCCAGACCCAGTCAGACCCAACCAGACCCATCAGACCAAGTCAGACCCAGCCAGACCCAGCCAGACCCCATCAGACCCAGCCAGACCCCATCAGACCTAGCCAGACCCCATCAGACCCAGCCAGACCAAGTCAGAACCAGTCAGACCCAGTCAGACTTGGCTGCTGGTTGCTGGATGTGATTATGACAGGAGGTTCAGTCCTAAGGACATTACTCCCAATTACACAACTGAATAGAAATAGGAACACCACTGGGTATTATGGCACTGAGTATGATTGTTGAGTGTGTGAGTGTGTGAATGCTCATGCATGGCTTGCAAAAGTATTCACCCTCCTTGGCATTTTTCCTATTTTGTTGCCTTACAACCTGGAATTAAAATATATTTTTTGGGGGGTTTGTATCATTTGATTTACACAACATGCCTACCACTTTGAAGATGCAAAATATTTTTTATTGTGAAACAAACAAGAAATAAGACAAAAAAACAGAAAACTTGAGCGTGCATAACTATTCACCCCCCCCCCCCCCCCCCAAAGTCAATACTTTGTAGAGCCACCTTTTGCAGCAATTACAGCTGCAAGTCTCTTGGGGTATGTTTCTATAAGCTTGGCACATCTAGCCACTTTGATTTTTGCCCATTCTTCAAGGCAAAACTGCTCCAGCTCCTTCAAGTTGGATGGGTTCCGCTGGTGTACAGCAATCTTTAAGTCATACCACAGATTCTCAATTGGATTGAGGTCTGGGCTTTGACTAGGCCATTCCAAGACATTTAAATGTTTCCCCACTGGAGTGTTGCTTTAGCAGTATGCTTAGGGTCATTGTCCTGCTGGAAGGTGAACCTCCGTCCCAGTCTCAAATCTCTGAAACAGGTTTCCCTCAAGAATTTCCCTGTATTTAGCGCCATCCATCATTCCTTCAATTCTGACCAGTTTCCCAGTCCCTGCCGATGAATAACATCCCCACAGCATGATGCTGCCACCACCATGCTTCTCTGTGGGGATGGTGTTCTCGGGTGATGAGAGGTGTTGGGTTGCGTCAGACAAAGAGTTTTTCTTGATGGCCAAAAAGCTCAATTTTAGTCTCATCTGACCAGAGTACCTTCTTCCATATGTTTGGGGAGTCTCCCACATGCCTTTTGGCGAACACCAAACGTGTTTGCTTATGTTTTTCTTTAAGCAATGGCTTTTTTCTGGCCACTCTTCCGTAAAGCCCAGCTCTGTGGAGTGTACAGCTTAAAGTGGTCCTATGGACAGATACTCCAATCTCCGCTGTGGAGCTTTGCAGCTCCTTCAAGGTTATCTTTGGTCTCTTTGTTGCCTCTCTTGGCAGGTTTGTTGTGGTGCCATATATTATTTCCATTGTTTAATAATGGATTTAATGGTTCTCCGTGGGATGTTCAAAGTTTTAGATCTTTTTTTATAACCCAACCCTGATCTGTACTTCTCCACAACTTTGTCCCTGACCTGTTTGGAGAGCTCCTTGTCTTCATCAAATCAAATCAAATCAAATTTTATTTGTCACATGCGCCGAATACAACAGGTGTAGACATTACCGTGAAATGCTTACTTACAGCCCTTAACGAAAAATGCATTTATTTCTTAATAAAAATGTCAAATAAAACAACAACAACAAAAAAGTGTTGAGAAAAAAAGATCAGAAGTAAAATAAAATAACAGTAGGGAGGCTATATACAGGGGGGTACCGGTGCAGAGTCAATGTGCATGGTGCTGCTTGCTTAGTGGTGCCCCTTGCTTAGTGGTGTTGCAGACTCTGGGGCCTTTCAGAACAGGTGTATATACAGTGGGGGGAAAAAAGTATTTAGTCAGCCATCAATTGTGGAAGTTCTCCCACTTAAAAAGATGAGAGAGGCCTGTACATTTTCATCATAGGTACACGTCAACTATGACAGACAAATTGAGAAGAAAAAAATCCAGAAAATCACATTGTAGGATTTTTAATGAATTTATTTGCAAATTATGTTGGAAAATAAGTATTTGCTCACCTACAAACAAGCAAGATTTCTGGCTCTCACAGACCTGTAACTTCTTCTTTAAGAGGCTCCTCTGTCCTCCACTCGTTACCTGTATTAATGGCACCTGTTTGAACTTGTTATCAGTATAAAAGACACCTGTCCACAACCTCAAACAGTCACACTCCAAACTCCACTATGGCCAAGACCAAAGAGCTGTCAAAGGACACCAGAAACTAAATTGTAGACCTGCACCAGGCTGGGAAGACTGAATCTGCAATAGGTAAGCAGCTTGGTTTGAATAAATCAACTGTGGGAGCAATTATTAGGAAATGGAAGACATACAAGACCACTGATAATCTCCCTCGATCTGGGGCTCCACGCAAGATCTCACCCCGTGGGGTCAAAATGATCACAAGAACGGTGAGCAAAAATCCCAGAACCACACGAGGGGACCTAGTGAATGACCTGCAGAGAGCTGGGACCAAAGTAACAAAGCCTACCATCAGTAACACACTACGCCGCCAGGGACTCAAATCCTGCAGTGCCAGACGTGTCCCCCTGCTTGATCCAGAAGAGGATTGGGAGAATGTCATATGGTCAGATGAAACCAAAATAGAACTTTTTGGTAAAAACTCAACTTGTCGTGGTTGGAGGACAAAGAATGCTGAGTTGCATCCAAAGAACACCATACCTACTGTGAAGCATGTGGGTGGAAACATCATGCTTTGGGGCTGTTTTTCTGCAAAGGGACCAGGACGACTGATCCGTGTAAAGGAAAGAATGAATGGGGCCATGTATCGTGAGATTTTGAGTGAAAACCTCCTTCCATCAGCAAGGGCATTGAAGATGAAACGTGGCTGGGTCTTTCAGCATGACAATGATCCCAAACACACCGCCCGGGCAACGAAGGAGTGGCTTCGTAAGAAGCATTTCAAGGTCCTGGAGTGGCCTAGCCAGTCTCCAGATCTCAACCCCATAGAAAATCTTTGGAGGGAGTTGAAAGTCTGTGTTGCCCAGCGACAGCCCCAAAACAACACTGCTCTAGAGGAGATCTGCATGAGGAATGGGCCAAAATACCAGCAACAGTGTGTGAAAACCTTGTGAAGACTTACAGAAAACGTTTGACCTGTGTCATTGCCAACAAAGGGTATATAACAAAGTATTGAGAAACTTTTGTTATTGACCAAATACTTATTTTCCACCATAATTTGCAATTAAATTAATTAAAAATCCTACAATGTGATTTTCTGGATTTGTTTTTCTCATTTTGTCTGTCATAGTTGACGTGTACCAATGATGAAAATTACAGGCCTCTCTCATCTTTTTAAGTGGGAGAACTTGCACAATTGGTGACTGACTAAATACTTTTTTTCCCCACTGTATACTGAGATCATGTGACACTTAGATTGCACACAGGTGGACTTTATTTCACTAATTATGTGGCTTCTGAAGGTAATTGTTTGCACCAGATCTTATTTAGGGGCTTCATACAAAGGGGGTGAATACATATGCACGCACCACTTTTCCGTTATTAATTTTTTAGAATTTTTTGAAGCAAGTTATTTTTTTTCATTTCACCAATTTGGACTATTTTGTGTATGTCCATTACATGAAATCCAAATAAAAATCAATTTAAATTACAGGTTGTAATGCAACAAAATAGGAAAAACGCCAAGGGGGATGAATACTTTTGCAAGGCACTGAATATACCTTTGTGCACTTGAGTGTGTTTACATTAATCACAGGCATCTGCATGTGTGTATCCATGTACCACATTGAGAGGTAGCCAGCGAAGCACAGCGGATGATGTCATAGTATCATGGCTCTCCTCCCAGACTGTTGTTCCTGTCCTTAGGGAACAAACAATCCCCCTGCTGTCCCTCCCTCTGGGGCCTGGATGGATAGATGGAGGAGAGGGGGAGCTGTCCAGGAGCTATGCCTGGAGATGATGACTCAACCCTGGGAAGAGCTGAGCCATGTTTGGGGGCTCATTATGGTTCTCTCCCCCCTGGGCCTTTTCTCTCTAACATCTCCCTGTTTAACCATCATTAGATACCACTTATCAACCACTCTCCTCCCTTTTTCCTCGCCCTGTATTCTTGCCATCTTTCAAGCCCTCAGGGCACAAACACACACAAGCCTAGATACACACACACACACACACACACACAGAAACACACACACAGAAGCGGTTAGATACTTTCTGTGGTCTATGTCTTTGTGTGTGTCTGTGCTCCTCTCCTCCTTTCCTCCTCTCCTCCTTTCCTCCTCTCCTCTCTCCTCTCTCCTCTCCTCTGTCCTCTCTCCTCTCCTCTCCTCTCTCCTCTCTCCCCTCTCCTCTCTCCTCTCTCCTTTCTCCTTTCTCCTCTCTCCTTTCTCCTCTGCCGATGCTTTTAGAAAGCAGTGAGAGCCAGTGAGAGATATGAAGAATCAAAGCCTCTCCCACATCTTTATATTGAGTTCCACTTTGGCCTTAGATCCCCCTCCCTCTCTCTTTTCTTTTATCACACTCTCTTCCTCCACTTATTCTCCACCTTTACCTCACCCTCACCATTTACCAAACCATCAGACAACTCTCTCTTCCTTAACCACTCTCTTCTTTTCTCCATCTGAAATCACCCCCCACTCTTTCATCCAGTAGAAGAATATTAGTGTCCATGATTGAAATGTATTAGAGGAAATGTAATATTATTCTCTGTATCTCTCAGACCAACATTTTCACCCCACTCTCAGAGCCATATTCCCATTGACGGTATTAGAGCGTATCTTAAACCTTTAACAATCTGTGTCTGTATGGTGACTATCCATGGCCAGATCCTATCATTAACACAATGATAGCAGTAGCCCAAAGATAGTACATCCTTTTAACTTGACCAATTTAAGCTGCAGGATTGATGTCACATTATAGTTGTATTACAATGGGTGTCTGTATCAGTGAGCTGTGTATTGAACTAAGGGTGAATGAGGTGGAGCTTTAAAAGCATACCTGAAAGTAAATCTGCATTTGAGACTGGCTCTCAATGGGCTTAAACACTCCACTCCCGCTGGGAGAATGATTTCCTATTCTATTCAGATCTCTTAATGAGAGGGTGAGGACAGAAGAGGAGTTTAGTGAAGAGATGGGAGAGAGGAGAGAGGAGATGAGAGGTTTAACTAGCATGGCTACAGTTAGAGATGTGGCCCTTTTCTCTGTCTCTCTCTCTATAGCATCCCTTTATCATCTCTCTCTAGGGTGATTAAAGCAGAGAGAAACAGACCAGAGTCTCTGACTCATCATCTGTGTCTGATAGAAAACAGACAGGCTGGCGAAGGGCATATACACACACACACATATACACATATACATATACATACACACACACTGCTCTCCTACCACTGCGCTGCAGCAGAACAGAAGTAGGTTGTGTATTGGTCTCTGGAGGCAGAGAATCTCTTCCTGTTCTGTAATGAGGGGTCTGCACCAGGGCTGCGGAAGGGCAGACAGTGTGTGTGCGTGCGTGTGTGTGTACTTTAGTGATGGGGGAAAAAATGGATACAGTTACAAATCGCAATATTATTTTGGACGATATTATATAGATAATTTTGTATTAAAATAAATGTACTGTATGTACAGTATACAGAATATAAACCTGTGTATAGATAAAAAAAATGTTTTGCTAGGTAGCGTTAGCTAGCTCTAGCAGGCTGTACCTGCACCAAAACTCTGGTATTTTTCATCCTATACAGTAGCTTGTTCTCCATGTTCTTTTTAAATAGTGAGCCAACATGTTTCCAGCACTTTTATTTCCATGACTGATCAAAACTAATTTTCTCATGCTCTCTCGTCTCTCTGCAGCAGACATATAGTGAGCAATATGTTTAGAACATCAAATCGCAATAATATTGCGGTATCGAATTGCAATACATATAGAATCGTGAGAATCGCAATACATATTTTGTCATGATAGCATCGTATTGTGATGTCCCTGGCAATTCCCAGCCTTAGTGTACGTGCATGCATGCATCTGTGTGTTGTCCATTCAGTTAGTCTATATACTGTATATATATATATATATATATATATATATATATATATATATATATATTTCTAACCTATCAATGCTATGATGCACTACATAATCAACATCATGGTCACCATCATCATCATCCATTATGTTGTTATTGTTTACTGTAATGCTCACTGATTCCACCCAGTAGATGATGAAACACGGCATATGTTTCACTCCTCACTGAGCAAGTTTATTCATGTGGCTGTTCCGTTCTGTAATTTAGGCTCTTTTCTTACATTAAGACACCATCGAATCTTTTTGAAAGAAGAGATGTCTTTTGATAAATGTCAGGGACTGATTATTCAACAAAAACAACAGAGACTGGGAGGAGGTTCTTCATCACTTTCTGCTTTCATAGTAATGGAGGGGAACACTTATCTTTCTCCAAAAGTCAACGAACCAAAAAATAGATCTCTCTGCCTTCCCCTATTTTATCTAAAGGGATGAAAAGAGAACTCTCTGTGTGGAATTAAAACAGGGATTTGTTTGGCAAAGGGAACCAAGTCTGCATGTGCGGGTTCTCCCACTTAAAAAGATGAGAGAGGCCTGTAATTTTCATCATATGTACACGTCAACTATGACAAACAAAATGAGAAAAAAAATCCAGAAAATCACATTGTAGGATTTTTAATGAATTTATTTGCAAATTATGGTGGAAAATATGTATTTGGTCAATAACAAAAGTTTCTCAATACTTTGTTATATACCCTTTGTTAGCAATGACACAGGTCAAACGTTTTCTGTAAGTCTTCACAAGGTTTTCACACACTGTTGCTGGTATTTTGGCCCATTCCTCCATGCAGATCTCCTCTAGAGCAGTGATGTTTTGGGGCTGTCGCTGGGCAACACAGACTTTCAACTCCCTCCAAAGATTTTCTATGGGGTTGAGATCTGGAGACTGGCTAGGCCACTCCAGGACCTTGAAATGCTTCTTACGAAGCCACTCCTTCGTTGCCCGGGCGGTGTGTTTGGGATCATTGTCATGCTGAAAGACCCAGCCACGTTTCATCTTCAATGCCCTTGCTGATGGAAGGAGGTTTTCACTCAAAATCTCACGATACATGGCCCCATTCATTCTTTCCTTTACACGGATCAGTCTTCCTGGTCCCTTTGCAGAAAAAACAGCCCCAAAGCATGATGTTTCCACCCCCATACTTCACAGTAGGTATGGTGTTCTTTGGATGCAACTCAGCATTCTTTGTCCTCCAAACACGACGAGTTGAGTTTTTACCAAAAAGTTATATTTTGGTTTCATCTGACCATATGACATTCTCCCAATCCTCTTCTGGATCATCCAAATGCACTCTAGCAAACTTCAGACGGGCCTGGTCATGTACTGGCTTAAGCAGGGGGACACGTCTGGCACTGCAGGATTTGAGTCCCTGGCGGCGTAGTGTGTTACTGATGGTAGGCTTTGTTACTTTGGTCCCAGCTCTCTGCAGGTCATTCACTAGGTCCCCCCGTGTGGTTCTGGGATTTTTGCTCACCGTTCTTGTGATCATTTTGACCCCACGGGGTGAGATCTTGCGTGGAGCCCCAGATCGAGGGAGATTATCAGTGGTCTTGTATGTCTTCCATTTCCTAATAATTGCTCCCACAGTTGATTTATTCAAACCAAGCTGCTTACCTATTGCAGATTCAGTCTTCCCAGCCTGGTGCAGGTCTACAATTTTGTTTCTGGTGTCCTTTGACAGCTCTTTGGTCTTGGCCAAAGTGGAGTTTGGAGTGTGACTGTTTGAGGTTGTGGACAGGTGTCTTTTATACTGATAACAAGTTCAAACAGGTGCCATTAATACAGGTAACGAGTGGAGGACAGAGGAGCCTCTTAAAGAAGAAGTTACAGGTCTGTGAGAGCCAGAAATCTTGCTTGTTTGTAGGTGACCAAATACTTATTTTCCACCATAATTTGCAAATAAATTCATAAAAATCCTACAATGTGATTTTCTGGATTTTTTTCTTCTCAATTTGTCTGTCATAGTTGACGTGTACCTATGATGAAAATTACAGGCCTTTCTCATCTTTTTAAGTGGGAGAACTTGCATAATTGGTGGCTGACTAAATACTTTTTTTCCCCACTGATATATATATATATATATATATATATATATATATATATATATATATATATATATATATATATATATACACTACCGTTCAAAAGTTTGGGATCACTTAGAAATGTCCTTGTTTCCCATGAAAACATACATTAATTGAGTTTGAATATGAAATATAGCAAAATGCATAGGAAATGTAGTCATTGACAAGGTTAGAAATTATGATTTTTTATATAAATTGTGTCCTTCAAACTTTGCTTTCGTCAAAGAATCCTCCATTTGCAGCAATTACAGCCTTGCAGACCTTTGGCATTTAGTTGTCCATTTCTTGAGGTAATCTAAAGAGATTTCACCCCATGCTTCCTGAAGCACCTCCCACAAGTTGGATTGGCTTGATGGGCACTTCTTACGTATTGTACGGTCAAGCTGCTCCCACAACAGCTCAATAGGGTTGAGATCCGATGACTGTGCTGGCCACTCCATTATAGACAGAATGCCAGCTGACTGCTTCTTCCCTAAATAGTTCTTGCATAGTTTGGAGCTGTGCTTTGGGTCATTGTCCTGTTGTAGGAGGAAATTGGCTCCAATCAAGCGCTGCCCACAGGGTATGGCATGGCGTTGCAAAATGGAGTGATAGCCTTCCTTCTTCAAGATCCCTTTTACCCTTTACAAATCTCCCACTTTACCGCCACCAAAGCATCCCCAGACCATCAAATTGCCTCCACCATGCTTAACAGATGGCATCAAGCACTCCTCCAGCATATTTTCATTTGGTCTGCGTCTCACAAATGTTCTTATTTGTGATCCGAACACCTCAAACTTCGATTCGTCTGTCCATAACACTTTTTTCCAATCTTCCTCTGTCCAGTGTCTGTGTTCTTTTGCCCATCTTAATATTTTCTTTTTATTGGCCAGTCTGAAATATGGCTTTTTCTTTGCAACTCTGCCTAGAAGGTCAGCATCCCGGAGTCGCCTTTTCACTGTTGACGTTGAGACTGGTGTTTTGCGGGTACTATTTAATGAAGCTGCCAGTTGAGGACCTGTGAGACGTCTGTTTCTCAAACTAGACACTCTAATATATTTGTCCTCTTGCTCAGTTGTGCACCGGGGCATCCCACTCCTCTTTCTATTCTGGTTAGTGCCAGTTTGCGCTGTTCTGTGAAGGGAGTAGTACACAGCGTTGTATGAGATCTTCAGTTCTTGGCAATTTCTCGCATGGAATAGCCTTAATTTCTCAGAACAAGAATAGACTGACGAGTTTCAGAAGAAAGTTATTTGTTTCTGGCCATTTTGATTCTGTAATCGAACCCACAATTGCTGATGCTCCAGAAACTCAACTAGTCTAAAAAAGCCAGTTTTATTGTTTCTTTAATCAGCACAACAGTTTTCAGCTGTGCTCACATAATTGCAAAAGAGTTTTCTAATGATCAATTAGCCTTTTTAAAATGATAAACTTGGATTAGCAAACACAACGTGCCAGTGGAACACAGGACTGATGGTTGCTGATAATTGGCCACTGTACGCCTATGTAGATATTCCATAAAAAATCTGCAGTTTCCAGCTACAATAGCCATTTACAACATTAACAATGTCTACACTGTATATTTAATCAATTTGATGTTTTTTTATGGACAAAAAAATTGCTTTTCTTTCGAAAACAAGGACATTTCTAAGTGACCCCAAACGTACACACACACTAACACAAACACAAAATCAAACACACAGAAGAGACACTCAACCATGGCAATATTCAGTGTTAAACTTTTCAAAAATATTTTATAAGACTTAACGAGCTTAGGGACCATAGAGACTCCAGTCCCCAGTGTTGCCACGGCAACACAGTTTACCTGCTAATCCGGCCCTGTGATAACAGAGAGAGATAAGGAGAGAGAGAGAGAGAGAGAGAGAGAGAGAGAGAAAGAGACAGACACAGAGAATGGGGTAAAGTGAGCAGCCAGGTCACCTGTGATACAAGTCCTTATTCAACGTCCCCTGTAGCTCAGTTGGTAGAGCATGGCGCTTGCAACGCCAGGGTTGTGGGTTCGTGTCCCACGGGGGGCCAGTATGAAAATGTATGCACTCACTAACTGTAAGTCGCTCTGGATAAGAGCGTCTGCTAAATGACTAAAAATGTCAATGTAAATGTCTGAGGACGTCGGGAGATGACATGGAAACCGGCCACTAGAGGCAACAGTGAGCGCTGTTACCTTCAAGTAGGTTTCGGTTTTGCTAGGGTGTTGTGGACGGGAATGGCGCATGGGCGTAAGCATCTGCCTCTGATTCCAAAGGTTGCACGTTTGAATACAGCGATAGAAAGTTGTTTTTTGTTTTTTTAAATGTAAGCCTATCCCAAACCTTAACCCTAACCTTAACCGTTCTGAGTTAATGCCTAACCTTAAGAATTTGGAGTTAATGCCTGAACTTAATAAACCATAACCTAAACATAATCTTAAACTATTTGAAATTTGACTTTTGAGAAACATGGATGAACAACTAAATCAGTGAGAGCTGGTAGAAAGTGAGTGAGATGGAGAGAGAGATGGAGAGAGAGATGGAGAGAGAGACGGAGAGAGAGACAGAATGGGAGAGAAACAGAGAGAGAAACAGAGAGGAAAAGAAAGAGAGAGAATAACTGGCTCATTCCTCCTATCAGTTTAGTAAAAGTGAGGGATGAATGGTACATGAGTCAGAGGCCAGGGAGAGCTTTCTTTCTGAAGAGGCAGGCTCTCTATTATCTCTATTTATTTTTTTAACTATGAGGCAGAGCTATTGAGAGCATAACTATTTACAATGGGAAAGATATTCTATGAAAGACTTTAGTTGGACTAAAATTCATGTGTCATGACTATTTAATTTGGAATGTTTGAATACATAGTGTGCTTGTGTGTGCGTCTATTCAACTGTGCAGTAGTAACCTGACCATTTCTGAAATCTATGTCCATCCTCCTTCCAGAGTGTCTGAATATCCTCCTCTCTCTTCAGTAACCTGACCTCCTCACCTGTGCCTCCCTTGTTCCCATCAGTACAGATCAGGTGTTTCCCCAAACCAACCAAATCAATCACATTTATTTCTAAAGCCCTTTTTACATTAGCAGATGTCACAAAGTGCTATACAGAAACCCAGCCTAAAACCCCAAACAGCCAGCAATGCAGATGTAGAAGCATGGTGGCTAGGAAAAACTCCCTAGAAAGGCAGGAAGAAATCTAGAGAGGAACCAGGCTCTGAGGGGTGGCCAGTTCTCTTCTGGCTGTGCCGGGTGGAGATAATAAGAGTACATGGCTTTTAAGGCCAGATTGTTCTTCAAGATGAGAGAGAGAGACCAGCAGTGACTACATGTTGGTACCAAGGTTAACTAAAATAAAAAATACAATTGTAAAAACAATTTAGTAAACTGAAATAAAAAATTTAATAAAAACATTTGAAAAACTAAAGCTATACTGAAAATATTATCTTTGACTGCAAAACTAACAAAAATAAAAACCGTCATAATTATATATACATGTTTAATATTACATAAAAATGTGCCATAACTTCATTTGTTGTTTTTTCCTCTCTCTTTCTGTCAGATAAAGGTAAAGGTACTTGATTCTTCTTACATCTACTACTAAAGTAAAAAAAGCTACATTGGATTGGCGTAAACATGGGCAAGAGAGTTTCCTTCCACCATCTTTCTTGCACCAGTCTAGGTGCTTGTCCTTTAAATCATATTAGGATTGATTTATATTTTAAACCTAACCAAGCCTATGTCCTGGCCATGGAGTTGTATGGAGTCCTCTAGTGGCTAAAAACCTTTGTTAGCATGGGCAGCGCAATTGAGGACGTTTGCCTTTTTGATTTAGTCAACTGGGCAGGACATCCAACTTCATTGGCTGATCCCTCCTGATGAACTGGTTGGCATAACCTGATGACCCGGTTGGAGCCGTGACAGCCTCAACAGGAGGGATCAGCCAATTCATTTGACTTGTGAAGAAGAAAATTGACTATTTCAAGATGGAGAAGGCCTCAATGGTGCTGCCCATGCTCTCACAGATGCCATCATAATACAGGGATGTTATGTCTATCCAAGTCTATGGTCCTGGCCCATCACCTTACCCCAGTGGCAAGATGTGACATCCCCAAAAAACAAATTATAGGCCTACAACACATAAATGGCTCCTAGCCTCCCACACATAGGCTACATTCTGTCCCTAACACTAAAACTAAAACTAAATAATATACAAATTATATAGAAATGTTTTTATCAAGCTGAAACGAAAGAAAAACTAGTAATTCAAGTCTGAAAACTTCCTGAAACTAAACTGAATTTCAAATAAACATCTAAAAACGAATAGAAATAAAAACTAATTAAATCACAAAACTATAATAACCTTGGTTGATGCACATGCATGGACACACATGTGACTGGTCTCTCAGTTTGACCATTAGACACTGACTGTCTCAGGCGTGTACCGGGTGTCTTACAGGCTCTGCCTTGTGAAATGGAAACCACATGCTCCATTCTATTGTGAATATAGCCTGTGGTTAATCTGTTTGTGAGTAGCTAGTTTGTTGTTGTAATTCTGTTCATTGGCAGTCACAGGCATTCCCTTGCCTTGCTTGTGGGGAAAAAAATATTTTCATAAACCTAATCCCAAGTTTGTGTGTGTGAATATTTACAGTCATTTATAGAAATAATGTATTCCTATTTATAGTTGCTCTATTCATAAAACCCTTTACATGCTGCAAGCGTACAATACATGTCTTGGCGGGTATAGATGAGCTGTGAATATATTAAGACATACAGTTATCGTCTGTCTGTATGTGCTCCTGTTCTGCCGTAGCCTTGCTTGTTTTCAGTGTGTAGGGCAGAGGAAAGCAGTACTGTGTGTGGCTCTGTTAAAAGGCCCTAATGCTTGGGTCCACTCTAATGGAGCTGCTGTCATTGGTTAACAATGAGCTGTGCTCGGGTCGTCCAGCGTCCTCACAAACAGCTGGCACTGTATTTTTAGCAGCCATTCAAACCCTGGCTGGCGTCTATTCAGCCCAGATAAACATCATCAGGAAGTGCAACACACACACACACACACACTGGCCCTATGGCATAAATTGTGTTGCCTAAATAAAAATCCCTCATTGGCCTAAAAATGACGTTATGATTGTGCATGTGGGCATGTGTGTTGTTTCAACATTTAGAAACACATTTGATGATGATCACTCAAGCATAAAGCATAGCTGGTGGGGTATATTATCCATGCCAATGAACCACTCAGTAACATGACTGTTGCACATTGTGTAAATTATATAATCTGTGGGCCCCCTGATTCTCTAGACAACCTTGTCTCAAAGTGAAAACGTATGAAACTTCAAAGTAACAGTTCTATGCATTTGTGTTTCCAAACAAAACCCAAAATGATTAGCGTTTGAACTGCAAATGAGGCAGTAAGAGTGAAATTGGGTTGTGTTTGCAGTTTAAAGAGCGTATGATTTCACTTCGCACACACACACACACACAAACATGCATGCAGGCACACACGCATGCACACACTCACACACTCTCTTGCAGTCTCGTATAACCTTGGTGAAAGCGTTTGATCTTCACTAAAAGGGTGTTCATAATTTTGACAGCCATGAGCAACAGAAACACTAGCCATAGGCTAGAAAACTGACTCAACAACAGCACACACACACACACACACACACTTTCAACACCAACAAGCAACTCATCTGCTATTCAACACAATCTTTTCAGTTGACCTCAACCCTATGGTTCAAGTATGAGTAGTAGACTAGTGGAGTGTACATCTACTGATTGTACAAGAAATGCACAAAGTTCACATGTTAATCATAGCAAAGTGTCCTTAAAGCAGTGTGTTCCGGGGGCCTTGGTACAAAAAGCTCTGGTTTGAGATGAAGAATCCTTGAAACACACAGCAGCCAGGGACAAATCACAACTCCAAAGAACATTGTGCTCAGGAACGCACAGACACACACACAGACACACACACCCTTCCCACACACACACCTGTTTGCCAGGTGGTTTGAATGCAGCCACCTGTCACCCCTCCCTATAGCCTATTACATTTACCCATCTAAGATGTCACAGTCACCACATGAGTGACAGCTCGTGTACAAGGCTGATGACTGAAGCCTGTTGACAGAGGACCAGAGACAAAAGGTGCGTGCTGCCAGTCTACTGCCAGGCCTGTTGGGTTATACAGTAGATGGCCTAGCAGGGCTTCAGAGGCTAATTAGCCAGTGTCGTGAGCAGAGGTGTAGTTTACTCACACAAAGGCAGCAAAGTGGCCCAGGCCGGGCTTGAGGAGAGACACTCACCAGGCCTTTTCATCCCCTAGGCTAGGGTTACCTTAGTAGGTGTGAAACACACACACACACACACACACACACACACTCATTCAGCAGCATACATACACATGGTTTTCAAACTGGGGTACTGCAGGGGTCCGCGATTCTTTTATATAATTTCTTGGAAAATAATTTATGAATATCGCTAGCTGCAAGTGCAACAGAATACCATTGTGGATACTATTTTGATGTCTATGCGTCCAGTATGAAGGAAGTGAGAGGTAGTTTCACGAGCAAATGCTAAATAACTTAATGACTGGAAGTATTAGTTAGCATGCTAGCTGTTCCTGTTAATCCGACTCTGGGGAAGTAGATAAAGGGCTTCATTGCCAAAATCTTGAACTATCCCTTTAATATGGAGGAAATTACAGTCATTGGAGCTAATTACAGGGTTTCTTCTGCATAGAAAATTATTGTGGTAATTTTAGGGATGGAAAAACAGTTTCAGTGTCAACTTAAACGACCAAAACCAGATAGAAAGCATGCAGAAAATATATTAAACTATATCAATTGTTTAATAATACCATCTTTGAGAAATAAAAATCAAATAAAAGCTAGACAATTTGCTTTACAACAGAAGCATTTTATCTACACCACCAAGATACCTTTTTTAGAGAATAGAGTACGTTAGAGTTTACACTTCCTCTTCCAATGAACCGTGTGGGTAGGTCAAAATAATGAAACTGTCTACTAAATCTATTCATTTAAAAATGTTTTTAATACTTCTACTTACCATTACCATTCACCTGATGAGACAAGATGTGATTTTTCTTTTCTCTAACATATGATGGGGGTCCCTGGGTTGCCGGTTTGCCTGGGTGCGGGCCCTTGGGCAAGAAAAGTTAGAAAACCCCTGAACTAGAGTTTGAAAGGGGAGGCACTGGATGACAGACTAATGTGCCATGTAACACGCATGCATACACAGGCTGACAGTCACTTATGTGCATTAAACACACACAAACTCACATCCATGCGCCAGTGCCTCGTGCCAGCTCCTGCCACTCCTTGGGGCAGTCGGCTTGGGTAGGCTTGGCGTAGGCAGGTGTGAGAGAATCTGGAGTTGGCAAGGGGCTCAGTGTGTGTTTGTGTGTCTTTTGGCAATGGAAGCTTGCACACACGCGTGTGGGGAGCGATTGTTGCACCCCGCCAGCGGTGTGTGATTGTGTCTGGGATTGAAACCACCTCTATTGGGAGCTGCCAATCCTCAGATATTGAAATGCTGTATTTGTCCGCAGCTCACCAGTCATCTCCCTCTCCTCAACTCAGAATGGCACAGAACACCTTGAGAAGAAGAGCGAGAGCGAGACAGAGAGGGAGAGGGAGAGAAGGGGGGAGAGAGAGAGAGAGAGGGGGAGGGAAGAGCATGGGGATGGAGAGAGCTTTGGGTGGAGATAAATGGAGAAGTTAGCATAGAGAGGGGTAGAGAGAGATGAAAGACAACATTGTCTGCGGTGAGGATTGCATCAGTGTATGCTCTTTTAATATGCAGTGATGTCAAGGGGCTTCACATGAATTTTATGGCTTTTCTAGCAACAATATCTGTTTCCCTTCAAAATTCGCCGAAATTATGGATGGTCTATTTTTGACGCATTAATTCCGCGTGGTTACAGGGTTAAGTGTGCATGGTTACTGGGTTAAAACAGAAACAACTCAAAGGGTTACGTTTAGGTATTAATTACAAGTGGTTAAGGTTAGGGCTATAGTTTGGGGAAGGCTTAAAACAAAATAATTAAAAACGACACGCTATTACAGTAGTATTACAATGAAGTATTATCACGGCTTGCTAGAGTACTGTGAACTGCGGTCCAGCAGTGGTCTAAGTTGCGCGCTCTGGCTCCGAGCATCACGAGTTCACTCCCAGTGCTGGGCAATAGTTTATATTTTTGTGAGTGCCAAGGAAGGCATATAATGGAAGTTCTGGGGGACCTTTTGAAACGTCTGAAATCGCTGTCTATTTCTAGTGATCATTCTGTTTCTAGTCCACACAAACGTCAAAAACCAACGTCCTTTAGAATCCAAAAAAACACAAACACAGGGAGGCAGTCAAACACTACATGGCTCGTCGAACATCTCATTCCAAAATCATGGGCGTTAATATGGAGTTGGTCCCCCCTTTGCTGCTATAACAGCCTCCACTCTTCTGGGAAGGCTTTCCACTAGATGTTGGAACATTGCTGCGGGGACTTGCTTCCATTCAGCCATTAGTAAGAGCATTAGTGAGGTCTGACACTGATGTTGGGCGATTAGGCCTGGCTCGCAGTCTGCGTTCCAATGCATCCCAAAGGTGTTCAATGGGGTTGAGGCCAGGGCTCTGCAGGCATGTGAAGTTCTTCCACACCGATCTCGACAAACCATTTCTGTATGGACCTCGCTTTGTGCATGGGGGCATTGTCATGCTGAAACAGGAAAGGGCCTTCCCCAAACTGTTGCCACAAATTTGGAAGCACAGAGTCATCTAGAATGTAATTGTATACTGTAGCGTTAAGATTTCCCTTCACTGGAACTAAGGAGCCTGAACCATGAAAAACAGCCCCAGACCATTATTCCTCCCCCACCAAACTTTACAGTTGGCACTATGCATTCGGGCAGGTAGCGTTCTCCTGGCATCCACCAATCCCAGATTCGTCCGTCGGACTGCCAGATGGTGAAGTGTGATTCATCACTCCAGAGAACGCGTTTCCACTGCTCCAGAGTCCAATGGTGCCGATGCTTGGCATTGCGCATGGTGATTTTAGGCTTGTGTGTGGCTGCTCGGCCATGGAAACCCATTTCATGAAGCCCCCTGACGAACAGTTCTTGTGCTGACGTTGCTTTTGGAACTCGGTAGGGAGTGTTGCAACAGAGGACAGACAATTTTTACGCGCTACGCACTTCAGCACTCTGCGGTCCCGTTTTGTGAGCTTGGGTGGCCTATCACTTCGCGGCCGTTGTTGCTCCTAGACATTTCCACTTCACAATAACAGCACATACAGTTGACCTGGGCAGCTCTAGCAGGTCAGAAATTTGATGAACTGACTTTTTGGAAAGGTGGCATCCTATGACGGTGCCACGTTGAAAGTCACTGAGCTCTTCAGTAAGGCCATTCTAGTGCCAATGTTTGTCTATGGAGATTGCATGGCTGTGTGCTCGATGTTATACACCTGTCAGCAACGGGTGTGGCTGAAATAGCCGAATCCACTAATCTGAAGGGGTGTCCACATACTTTTGTATTTAACTGTTCTTTAATTTCTTTAGTTTTAAAAGGAGGTTACAATATATAAAAAACAATACAAACCAAAACACAAGGACAGGCCCGGGCAGACTTACACCACATTCACGCCAGAGTTAATCTTTGGTTGGATGACAGCCTGGTCCAAGAGCGGTACTCGTTGCGGTCCCATCCATGGTGCACTGGCTGGGTTCCACTGGAGAGAGAGGAGAAGCTGGATCAGTTACAATCATTCAAAACATAGTAGTACTTCACTCACACAGAGCGGTGGGTGACGTTCGTTCGGCTCTTCTCGAGCAGGGTTAGTTCAGCGATTTCCGATCAGGTTACACAGTCTCTGCTGGTAGCAGCTCCTCTCTCCTCAGGGGCAGCAGCAGCAGTATCCAGCGGCGGCGGTAGTAGCACTGGCTTGAGTGAGGTCTGTGCTGTCCGGTGGTGTGTTGCTAGTGTCAGTCCTGGCTTCAATCTCCCCAGCACTGGCTGATGAGCTCAGCCAGGTCACCCTTGATACAGTATTCGACGTCCATCCATGTGAGCGCTGTTACCTTCAAGTAGGTTTCGGTTTTGCTAGGGTGTTGTGGACGGGGATGGTGGATGGACGTAAGCATCTGCCTCTGATTCCAAAGGTTGCAAGTTTGAATCCAGCGACAGAAAGTGTTTTTTGATGTTTTTGTTTTAAGTCTATCCTAAACCTTAACCATTCGGAGTTAATGCCTAACCTTAAGAATTTGGAGTTAATACCTGAAATTAACCCTAACCTTAACAAATCAAACTTAACCTTAGAAACATTTGGAATAACTTTGAAATTTGACGTTTGAGAAACATGGATGAACATCAAATTCTGACGTAAGACTGAGAGCTTCTTGTTCTTCTTCAAGTTTTTATTGGCGGATCACAACCAAACTAACAGGTGCATACACCGCCACCTACTGTACAGGTGTGTGAGGCAGGTCACGACCTGTCTGTACCACTATATTCTCTTAATAACTAACCCTGAATTTTTTATAACTAACCCTGAATTTCTAACACAACTCTTTCAGTCGGATTTAAAAGTCTATTCAGATCGCTACACAGGCTCAGGAACCTGGGAGGGGGGAAGCTCTTCATTCAGTATTCCCTATGACATTTCTGCTGTAAAGTCCTGGAGATCCAGAAATCTATTTGCCACCTTCACAATGATTTCTAACTTAGATTTTTGTTAGTTTGACTAGTGCAATTCATCACTTGCGCTATAAACACAACAAAGTCCACCTTCTTCACTGTTATTGTGTCATGATCCTTCTCCAGCATGGCATTCACTGCAGACTGTGGGACATCCACTACCATCTCTTCTCTACTCACTCCTTCAGCTATTTTCACTGCCTCCACATAGGAGACCTGCTGGATGGCCCTGATTCTAGCTACTGCGACCTCCTTCATCCTTACAGGGCAGTCTGGGAACACAGTAACGTTATTCCCATCACAATTGCAGCAAGATACTTCATCTGACTCTTCAACTACGTTCTCACCGCATATCTCACATATCCAAGTTTTACATAAAACGGGAGAACCACTTCATCAAACGACAGTAAAAGGCTTTGCTCCTTCTTTCGGTCTATCATTTTGTTTGAAAAAACTAAAAAAACATGTATGCACTCAAGTGTCTCTGGATAAGAGCGTCTGCTAAATCACTAAAATGTAAATGTAAAATCATTTGATTAAAGCGATGTCCGTCTACCACTCCTGGCATGTTATCCCTAAACCACACAGCCTCTATATCCAACGAGACATTAGAGATTTTAACCGGTACCCTACTCTGAAAATCATAGCTTTCCACATCATACGTTGATAGCTTGTAGAGCCACAGAGCCTTCTTCTTTTGTGCTTTTGACACACACTAAATCAACATCCTGGTCACTCTGACCGATTCCACTTTTCCCAATTCGTCCTTCACCATCTTCCAGACTGCACACGGGTCACCTAAAAACATCCTTGTTCATGAATCGCACTAAACCATAAACTGCTGTTCTTTTCCAACTTTAACCCTCTTCTTCACCATCGTCCACTCATTCTCACCAACTCTACTCATGCCAACAATCGCACAATGCTTCCGCTTCCGCCATTGCTACCGTGGCTGGGAACTGTCAGGAGAGGTCAACGACTGTGAGAGCTGGTAGGATGAGCTACCTTTATTCAGGTGGCAGCTCGTTAAGCCAATGCTGGTCAGGTGTGTCGAGCCTGGTTCCAACAGGCAGCTAATTGCAATTGAATTCCCGCATTCACTCCACGCAAGACAAACGCTCAGATAAAAAAGTTGAATGAAAAGCAACTAAGTCATGCCAATAGTGATTTAAAATGTCAAAGAAAGCACACATAAGGTACTTCTAATAAATTAATAAAAATAAAGCACACATGAGGGAAATTAGAAAACTAGGCTTTGACACACGTGACACACACACATGATTAATGTTCCCAGTCTCTGGGCTCCTGGTTTGAGATAGAAAAGAGTGAAACCATCGATGAGAGAGGAGGGTAGGGTAGGGGAGGAGAGGGGAGAGGGGAGAGGGAGGGATAGGGAGGGAGAGGAGCCCCTGGGGGGATAGTCCTTTCAACACAAAAACACATTACTGAACTACACAACAACACTAAACAATATGAAACACCACAAGAGATTACACACTACACACACAAGTAACAAGAACCTAAACCCCCAAGGACAACTCAAACTAAAATACACTGTACACTACTGTAGCATGAAACACACATCCCTGCACACAGCATTCTTATTCAATAATACACACTACATTACATAATAGGCTATGCAAAATGACAGATGGCATACAAGGTAGCTTGAGACAACACAAAGAGAGCATCACCAAACAGAGCTCAGCAGATCCAAACGGTTCTAAACACTTCTAGTACAGTAACACAAGGGAGCAGAACACAGCATCTGGAAAACACTGAATAATATATTGGGATATAAAAGGAATCATTCATCATGAGACAATACAGCTATCAACAGGATAAATAACAGTATATTACAGAACACAAGAGTACAAAGCAAAGAAGTGAGAGATACATTCATGAAACATTTAGACTGCGAGTCAACATCGCAACCAAAACATGACCATTGAGAACCACACAGGACGACACAAAACGCCTTACATCCACAAATACTGCAATCTTTTGACACACTTTTCATATTATTCTTAATAGCATAACAATAATAGTGATCTTTAGAAAACCTGCTCTGAGTAAGCTTGTATTAAACCCAATCCACCCCCTCTAGCTTAGCGCTGCATCTCAATAGCCTGCCTATTTCTGCCCCTGCAGCCGCAATAAACCCATTCAATAAACCCAGCCTTATCACTGTGGCAGGCACACACACACACACACACACACACACACACACACACACACACACACACACACACACACACACACACACACACACACACACACACACACACACACACACACACACACACACAGGAACAGAGTAAATAGTCCCATTGTACTGAATACAGACCAAAACAGGCTATGCTGTTTATCTTCTACAATACTGCAGATTAGTCTAGGAGATTATGCCATCATGTAGGATAATATTATACCAACGCTTTGTGGGGGAGAGGTAATAGCATTATTATTGATTTCAGAATGCAGGAGTATCTGCAGTGATTTCTGGAGTCATCAGACAGGGAAACGTGCATTGTTAGTTTTATTTCAGGTGACTGCAGTGTTTAGTCAGGTGATAGAATAGGTGAGGTAATCTTGTGTTGCCAGATTTGGTAATCTCTCATTTGCTCCAGGAAAGGGGAAAGGGAAGGCTGGATGGGTATTAAGGGTTAGGGGGCAATAATATAAGATCCAGGCTATGTGTTGATAACAGTTGGTTGATTAGACACCCAATACTAAGTAGTACTATGTTAGTGTTATATGGTCATTGGGTCATTGGTTTAAGCAAAGCAAGCACTTTATGTCCTCATGTGTCAGTGCATCGGTTCATCCTTGAGGTGCTTAGATATTGACAATAGCCTACGTACAGTAGGGAAGAGATATATACAGTATATACACTATATATATAAAAAAAGTATGTGGACACCCCTTCATATTACTGGATTCAGCTATTTCAGCCACACCCGTTGCTGACAGGTGTATGAAATCGAGCACACAGCCATGCAATCTCCATAGACAAACATTGGAAGTAGAATGGCCTTACTGAAGAGCTCAGTGACTTTCAACGTGGCTCCGTCATAGGATGCCACCTTTCCAACAAGTGAGTTCGTCAAATTTCTGCCCTGCTAGAGCTGCCGCGGTTAACTGTAAGTGCTGTTATTGTGAAGTGGAAACATCTACTGTAGGCGTAACAACGGCTCAGCCGCGAAGTGGTAGACCACACAAACTCACAGAATGGGACCGCCGAGTGCTGAAGCGCGTAGCTCAGTTCCAAACTGCCTCTGGAAGAAACATCAGCACAAGAACTGTTCGTCGGGAGCTTCATGAAATGGGTTTCCATGGCCGAGCAGCCGCACACAAGCCATTGGACTCTGGAGCAGTGGAAACGCGTTCTTTGGAGTGATTAATCACACTTCACCATCTGGCAGTCCGACGGACTAATCTGGGTTTGGCAGATGCCAGGAGAACGCTACCTGCCCGAATGCATAGTGCCAACTGTAAAGTTTGGTGGATGAGGAATAATGGTGTGGGGCTGTTGTTCATGGTTCGGGCTAGGCCCTTTAGTTCCAGTGAAGTGAAATCTTCACGCTAAAGCATACAATGACATTCTAGATGATTCTGTGTTTCCAACTTTGTGGCAACAGTTCGGGGATGGCCCTTTCCTGTTTCAGCATGACAATGCCCCTGTGTACAAAGCGAGCTCCATACAGAAATCGTTTGTCAAGATCGGTGTGGAAGAACTTGACTAGCCTGCACAGAGCCCTGACCTTAACCCCATCAAACACCTTTGGGAAGAATTGGAACACAGACTGCGAGCCTAATCGCCCAACATCAATGCCCGACCACACTAATGCTCTTGTAGCTGAATGGAAGCAAATCCCCACAGCAATGTTCCAACATCTAGTTGAAAACCTTCCCAGAAGAGTGGATGCTGTTATACCAGCAAAGGGGGGACCAACTACATATCAATGCCCATGATTTTGGATAGAGATGTTCAACTAGCAGGTATCCACATACTTTGGTCATGTAGTGTGTATATATAGCCTGGCAGATTCTACTTGTGCAGTAAGGTGCTGGCTGATCTGGCTGCTTGGACTATTTTGGCCTATTTCCTGGTTCCTGTGAGGAGCTCCAGACACGGTAATGATTACATCACATGATTACATCAGCGTTTCAGCAGGCTGTTTCCTGTCTGAGTGTTCCACTGGCTGGCCCATGTGACGCCTTCTTCCTATCTGCTGCGATGACTCACCGATATCACCCGGACCAGAACATGTCAGACTACCGCTCAACCCAGTCAAAACTGTTCGCTGCTCTGGCACCCCAATGGTGGAACAAGCTCCCTCACGACGCCAGGACAGCGGAGTCACTCACCACCTTCCGGAGACACTTGAAACCTCACCTCTTTAAGGAATACTTGGGATAGGATAAAGTAATCATTTTACCCCCCCTTACCCCACCCCCCAAAAAAAAAATATATATATATATATTTTTTTACAATTATAAAAATAAAACCTAAAAAAAACAAAAAAAATGTGTAAAGTGGTTGTCCCACTGGCTATCATAAGGTGAATGCACCAATTTGTAAGTTGCTCTGGATAAGAGCGTCTGCTAAATGACAAAACATTTAAATGTAAAATGTACCTGCGGGGATGACGGACCAAACCATGTGGCCTGTCCGAGAAAAGTAGAGAAAAAGTGTAGTAGGTTGATATAAATCAACATAACATTCTTTTTATTTATTTTTGCCAAATAAACACTAAAAACACTTAACGAGCCAACTGTCATTAGCTTCATATTCAGTGATTTGTCTACTCTAGTGAATTGTTTTCCAGCGACTGTGAGATGACAGTGAGATTATGTGATGCTATCAGGTGAGAATGTCCTGAATGACTGTGTTCCCTCTCATCTCCACTCCCAGCCTGCTGTGGATCGTGTCTCTAGCGTAGTGCTAAAGATGCTATCAGCGCTGATGGGATCTGGGCCAAGTTCCAAATGACACCCTATTCCCTATAGAGAGCACTACTTTTAACCAGCGCTGGTCAAAAGTAGTGCACTATAAAGGGAATAGGGTGTCATTTAGGGTGCAGATCTACAGTCTCCTCTACAGTGTCCTCTACAGTGTCCCCGTGCAGCAGAGCAGTCCCTCTCTCCCCAGCAGTACCCCTTCTGCCCTGTCCTGTCCTATCCTTAAGTCTTAATTAGGAAGATAGGATCAGTGGGGGCCTGCACTGGCAAGACAGAGCCTGTCCTCAGCATATCCTCCCATTGATTATGTACCACGGCCAAGAGGAGAGGAGGAGGAGGAGGAGGAGGAGAGAGGGATGGAGGGAGGGAAGGTGATAGTAAAGAGGAGAAAGGAATGGGATGATTCAAATGGAGGAGAGGAAGATGTAAGAGAGGGGGTTTAAGAGATGAGAGGAGAAAAGGAGGATAGAGGAAGTGACGAAGGGAGAGTTGGGAATAGAGGAAGTGAGATAAGAAAAACAATGGAGTGTGATAGAGAAGGAGAAACAAAAAGACAGAGAGAGACAGATAAAACAGAGGGGAATGTAGGGAGGAAGTGAATGTGAAAAAAGAGGGTCAAGGGATAGAGGGATTGCGGAGGTTAAAGGAGTGGAAAGCGTTTCTTTCCCCTCCGGATCCAGTCAAATCCATTACCCATCAGGTCTTTGAAGTAGCAGGAATTAAAGTTATTGTAAGGTTGTGTCCAAATGGCACCCTATTGCCTATATTGTGCACTACTTTTGATAATGGCCTATAGGGGTCAAAGGTTTGCACTATATCAGATTATGGTGCCATTTGGGATGCTGCCTACAGTATATATCCTGCCTTTATATTAGCTCTCTTCACAGGTAAGATAACGCACGTGGGCCATAAACAGAAAGCACTATTAATCTATCTATTCAAGTTGAATCAGGTCTATCACAACATCAATAAATAAAATTGTTTCTTCTGTCTTTTTTCTATGAAAAATTACAAAGAAATCTGAGTTTAAACAGTCCTCTCTCTCTCTCTCTCTCTCTCTCTCTCTCTCTCTCTCTCTCTCTCTCTCTCTCTCTCTCTCTCTCTCTCTCTCTCTCTCTCTCTCTCTCTCTCTCTCTCTCTCGCTCTCTCTCTGTCTCTCTCTCTCTCTTGGGTGGTTATGTAAGTATTTTAATGTCTGTGTTTAGACATTTTAATGTCTGTGTTTAGACTCTGCCTCTAGCTGTCAGCCAGGTATCGTGTCTTTGTCCAAAAACTGTGATGTTTTTATTTTAGACCCACTACTGTAGCACAGCTGACTGTACATTCAGCCCCAGTGGCCCCTGGGAGAGAGACGGCGGCCATTTTTTACTTCTGTCCCAACAGCCTGAAGGGAAAAGGGTCAGATCCATGACTCAGCACTTTTGTGCTGTTTATCAGTGAACTCCTTTCTGCAGACATAACAGCAGCACATAATGCATAATTCTCCAGAGGCTGCCATTATCCCCTGGTCCTATTTATGGAAGATGGTAAAAGATAAACTCAATAAACGCAATTGAAAAAACGATGTATGTGTGTGTGTGTGCGCACGCTCGCGCGTGTGCATGTGTGTAGACTTGATGTTGTGAGATTGGGAGTGGCGGGGGAGTAGGGGAAAAGAGCTGTCACTGTGGCAGAGTTAGCATGATGCCTGTGCTCTCGCCTTTTTTGAGTTTCTGTCCTTTTTTCTGTGGGAGGGACGTCACTTGGAGAGGAGTGGAATTTAAAAGGCCTGCCACCCTGCTCACAAAGGGCCATGTCAACGATATTAAAATGTCACAGGATGGATGGGAGGAAGAGTTTAGGAGCCATCTCTCTTCTTTTTTGCTATTTTTTCTGAATCGCTCTCTTTCTGTTTCTATGAGTATGTCTCTCTCTCGCTCTCTCGCTCTCTCTCAATTCAATTTTCAATTTAAGGGCTTTATTGGCATGGGAAATGTATGTTAACATTGCTCTCTCTCTCTCTCTATCTCTATCTCTCTCTCTCTCTCTTCTTTCCCCCATCTTCTCTGAACAAAATGATTATTCAACACGCCACTACATCTAAAAGTTTTTCCTTTCCTCTCCTTCAGTCCCATGCCCCCTCATCAATCACAGTCTGTGGGTTACATTAAAATCACATTAACCACTATAACTAGAGATCTACCAGCAGCATCATTAGAAGGTAGGGAGATATCTGTAATGGTGACTTAGACTTTCAATAATGTCAGAACTTATGTCCTACAAAATTATTCTAGAACAAAAAGTAATAGATTTAATCAGTGAACTGAAGTCCTCTCTTCTCCCATCTCTCTCTCTCTCTCTCTCTCTCTCTCTCTCTCTCTCTCTCTCTCTCTCTCTCTCCTCTCTCTCTCTCTGTCCTCTACCTATTCATTGTCTCCCACTCTCCAGCTCTCTCCTTTTTTCTCTCCCTCTCTTCACCCCCTCACCTTCTCTTTCTCTCGCCCTTGTCCTCACCTTGTCATTTAGCTGTTGACATTCACACCGAGGCAGTTGGCAGGACACAGAGCCTATTGCCCATCTGCTGAGCTGGAAGATGTCACAGCAAATCAATCACCGCACCACCTATCCTCAGCCGCACCGACACACCAGACCTGACACTCAACTTTTGACTTTTTCACAACTGCCACCGGTTTGATGCCAAAACATTGACAACAAATACATATTGACATACAAAAAAATATAAAAGTGTGAAAAAGATATATATATAAAGGATATTTCATGCTGAAACCCTCATATTAAACACCAATTGAACTCACTAATTTGATGGTTTATATTTAGGATAATGCTATACAGCTTTGTGATTTTTTTTTGTTTTTAATCATCTTATTTAACAGAGGGCCAGAGATAATTACAGACAGCTGTGATCATCTGAAGTACCCAAAAGGGCTACTAGACGTTTTGTGATAGATTACATAAAGTCCTTGAAAGATACCAACATTCTGGTAGTTTACTGGTAAACTTTGAAGGTTTCCAGTAATATACCCTCCCTTTGCAACCCTAGCCCCGACACACACTCACAGACTGACAAGAGACAGAAAAGAAGACACACGGACACATTCTGCTCTAATCTCTGTGTATCCTGGATCTGTGAATGGTGTATGAGAAAGAGAGAGATCCTACTGCTCTCTCTGCCCTGTGTGTGGCCTGTCTCCTCTTTGAGCCTTGTCTCTCTCTGTCCACTTACCTAGTATCTAACTGTGTCATCTGTGCTACTCAGGTGGCCCTTAGTGACCAGTGACTGGCACAGTCAGATCCTAGTGTTACTGTGTGTGGTATTCTGAGGATATGGTATGCAGTGGGCTGGGGTATATGTAGTGGTCTATAGTAGGGGTCTATAGTAGGGGTATACAGGTTGTATTGGCCACAGCGCGTTGCCTTCTCTACAGAATCACCATGGAGACCAGATGGTGTAGCCTGGAGACCGTCTCCAAGGTGACCGGTGCGCCGAGGGCACTGACCCGTGTGATGTTACATTCATCAAACTGCAGGAGCCTGCTCACACCAAACGGCACACACTTATCGCTCAGTTTCACACACACACACACACACACACACACACAGTTAACAAGTTATTAATTCATCAATGCCCACATATAATTATGTTCAGTACACTAAACACACACACACACACACACACATGAACATATACACACATGGACACACACACACACAGGGTCTCAGCCACCTATCTGTCACGTCTCTCTCTAGATCAGTGGGGCTGTGTGAGTAGACACAGGGGGAGACAGAAGGGGAGACAGAGGGACAGATAAGTGATTTATTATAGATATGTTAGGCATCATGTGTGTTGCTATATATAGTGGTGGTATCCAAGGTGATTGTATCTGCCATGTTTAGATCTTTCATTCATCACACCAAGCCCCTACGTTACTGCAGTCACATCACGCTCTCACACCCCACTGAGACTGAGAGAGAGAGGGATGGGGAGAGAGGCAGGGGGGAGGAGAGAGAGGGGGGAGGCGAGAGGGAGAGAGAGATGGAGAAAATGGAGGAGAAATGGGTTATAATGAGAATGAGAGTGAGAGGAAAAAGAGATAAAAGGAGGAAATAGAGAGATGAAAAAGGACAAAGGGGGCAGAAGGCGGAGAGGAAGCGAACAGGTAGAGAGAGGGAGGGATCATGCAGAGTATGGAGTGAAATGTGGATGCACAACACACTGATGGGTTTTATGGATTTTCCTGTTCGTTCCGAGGTGGATCTCTTACAGATTTATAGGTTTGAAATTACATTAAAGTGCCGCAGTTGACATTACATACTGTCGTCAAGTTGTGGGGAGAGGCAGAGCTGAAGTTAGCTTCTCATAAGCCAGCCCATAAATGTTCTAATAATGTCTGCTTATGGGTTCTTATCTCCCAGATCCCTATGGGCTCTGGTCAAAAGTAATGCACTATATAGGGAATAGGGTGCCATTTGGGATCCACACCAGACTCATTTCCTGCTGTTTCGGATGGGAAGAAGTGAAAGGGACAAACCACTGTGTAATTGCCTATCTCTTATGATATGATATTTAGCAGACACTTTTATCCAAAGCGACTTACAGTCATGCGTGCATACATTTTTTTTTGTGTATGGGTACAGGGATCGAACCCACTACCTTGGCGTTACAAGCACCGTGCTCTACCAACTGAGCTACAGAGGACTTATCTTACCTCAGCTCTTCCTGTGCTAAAATATTATTTTCCCTTATACCTGGCCTTTATCTGTATGGCTGGAGATATATGGCAGGTTTGATGCTGATGCTGCCTTTGCAGCAGAGATAGTAATGTAGTTCTGTGCCTGTGGATTTAACCCATGCCATCCACAGTGTATGTGTGTGTCTGTCAGTGCATTATTGAGTGGGGGTGTTTGTGTATGGGTACATCCATGCGCTGTTGTATACGTTTGTGTGTGTGTGTGGGTGTGTGTGTGGGTGTGTGTGTGTGTGTGTGTGTGTGTGTGTGTGTGTTGAGGACTCTATTGGCACAACTAAAGAGAAAACACAAATAGCTCCACATTATTCAAATGTAAGCATCCCCTGGGCAGAAGCGCCACATCCTTAGTGTCACACAGTAATGATAAATGATATTGCAGCTCTCCAAGTCTCTGTCGGCCAATGAGACGGCGCAGTTCTAGATGTTTATCGCTGTTCACTTTAAAGTACCTTCGCTATCTGTCTGGGCCTCTTCAGGGCAGGCTAATACATACATATTGCATATTGACACACACTCACACACACACACACACTTTGCCCATTTAAATCAGACCACTAGACTAGCTACTTTATACGTAATGGATCTATTTGTAGTGGAACAAGGGGCTTGGGGAAACTATTGTCTCTGCAGACACGTAATGAAGGTCCTGTGACAAACAGGGCCATTCTAAACTGACAGAGATAACTGCAACTGTGGTTATTGGGTCTCATGTCCTTGTGTCTGGCCTCAAAGCTCTGGCTGTGTGTTTTATCTCATAGCTGCTTAGATTAAGACCTCTCCTTAAGCCAAGGTCTTATCTTTTACATAACTGTCTGATACTCCGCCGGCTGCACGGACTGCCATGTCAGCAACCCTGATCACCCCTAATTATCTGTCCGGAGAGAGGGATGAGGAGGGGAGGGAGGAAGGGGGTTTTCCTCATTTAAATACCTGAAATTCCCCCTAGCTTAATCCTGCGATCTATGGTTTAATCGCCCTCTCACAAGGTTGGCAGGTGTTGTTGCAACTGAGTGTCTGCCCTCATTGTGTGGTGATGCAATACATTTCTGGGAATCTTAGTTTGGGTTCTCTTTGATCCCTGGCATTGATGCGGCGTTACATGAGCCAAGTCTGAGTTACGTGAGGAGAGGCTCAGCAATATGTAATACATCAGGCCAAATGAGGCAACAGTGAATCTAAGGGGAGGGAATTGCTCAAGGCTCTCTGCTACATTGCTTATAGATCAATATGCATTAACAAAACCAAAGTTTTGATGATATTGTGTTAACGTTATGGGTGAGTTTGATGAGTTGATAGGCCTTGGAAAAACAGGCTGAATCATGTCGTCAGAGCTCTCAGAGAGAGAGAGAGAGAGAGAGAGAGAGAGAGAGAGAGAGAGAGAGAGAGAGAGAGAGAGAGAGAGAGAGAGAGAGAGAGAGAGAGAGAGAGAGAGAGAGAGAGAGAGAGAGAGAGAGAGAGAGAGAGAGAGAGAGAGAGAGAGAGAGAGAGAGAGAGAGAGAGAGAGAGAGAGAGAGAGAACTCCCAGCAGAGGCCAGATGATATTCTGCCCAGGTTTCTGACACAAGCTCGGGAAGATTTCCTTATCGTTCCTGACAGGACTTTGTTGCCGTAGCAATGAGGACGATTCGGCAGGAAGTAGGAGTGATCAAAGGGTGCGGAACGTTCACCTAATCATCTCTCTCCCTTTCTCTACTATGCCGTCAGCATCCAAACCCAGTGACTTGGTTATGCAGTAGAGAAGCCTCATTCAACTCCTTTCTGTTATATGACCACTTCTCTCATTTGGTTCCCTCTTACCCATCCTACATGCATATAGATGTTACTGATATTATACAACCACTGTTGCTAGGCCGTTCTAGTCTTGTATCTGGCATTGTTGCTAGTTGCTCCACTAATGAGGCTTAGAGGTCCCTCACCTCCTGACCCTAAAGCCCTGGGTCCCTGAGAACATGGATCTGTGGATGGAAGATAGGTAGAACATATTCTCTCTCTATCTCTCTTTCTCACTCATGTGTTTGTTTGCTCGTTCGTTTGTTTGTTTTCTCCCTCTCTCTCTACCTCCTCTCTCTCTCCCTTCTGTCTCTCTCTATCCCCCCTCTCTCTCTCTCTCTCTCTCTCTCTCTTTCTCTCTCATTGTCATTATCTGCCATGTGTGACTTCTGTCCCCGTTAGAACCATTCCCACTGTCTCCTTACTGTGAAATTGTATTTCTGTGACTCAGCTGTTGAACCAGAAACACTCTATTTTTCTGCTTCACTGCTTGTTTTTCTCCACTTAAATCCTGACTGCCATCGCGCCACCCCGACACACACCACTTGCATTGGCACACATATAACACACACACACACACTTTTACTGTGGGTCAGGGTGTTTCTGGCTGTTGTCATTCGCCTGCTTCTCTGTTCCTCCTATGTTGTGTTAGTGGTCATTAGTCTGGGGCCTGGCTCACACCAATATAGCCTCTCTCTCTAAACATCCCATGTTTCTAGTGTGGGAGTTCTGCAGTAGTGGTATAGTAGTGGAGGCTGGTGGAAGGACAAATCATTCGATTTCTAGTGACACCAGCCTCCACTGTGGGTGTCGTATTGAGAACAAGTTTGAATACTGGACAACTACTAGCTGTGTGTGATCATTGTGCTGTATTTGACCTTTGGCTGCAGTCCATCATGTTTCAATGGGACATGACAGTTGGTTGTGTGTGGTTGTTGTCTTGTGCAGGTAAATTCCCTTATCTGGACATTAGCAGTGGTTCACCCTTTCACTTAATCTCCCCCCGGGGGTAATATGTGCTGGATGTTACCCTTCATACGATTACAGGTATCCATATCATATCCATTACAAAATGGACTTAAGCAAATAGATTGTTCAAATCAAATCATAGTTTATTGTAGCAAAATGCTTGTACCTGTCATGGGAGGGATGTAAGAAGGAATGGTAATCTCTCTACAGTTTATTATGCACACCGACATACCCTCCTTCTATGCACATGGCAGTCTTTACACCAACGACCATAATCCACACTATGCAGCAATATCATACACTGTAATAGAATGTGATTTTCCCAATGGAAGTGAGATGCATAGATGTTAATCAATGTAAAAAATGTTGATGATATTTCCATTGATTATCAAATCAAATCAAAAGTTATTTTTCACATGCGCCGAATACAACTGGTGTAGACTTTACCGTGAAATGCTTGCTTATGAGCCCTTCCCAACAATGCAGAGTTAAAACATAATAACACAAATAGTAACACAAGAGGAATAAAATAAAATACACAAGAATGGAGCTATATACAGGAAGTACCAGTACCAGATCAATGTGGAGCTATATACAGGGAGTACCAGTACCAGATCAATGTGGAGCTATATACAGGGAGTACCAGTACCAGATCAAGAATGGAGCTATAAACAGGGAGTACCAATATCAGATCAACAATGGAGCTATATACAGAGAGTACCAGTACCAGATCAAGAATTGAGCTATATACAGGGAGTACCAGTACCAGATCAATGTGGAGCTATATACAGGGAGTACCAGTATCAGATCAATGTGGAGCTATATACAGGGAGTACCAGTACCAAATCAAGAATGGAGATATATACAGGGAGTACCAGTACCAGATCAACAATGGAGCTATATACAGGGAGTACGAGTACCAGATCAACAATGGAGTATATACAGGGAGTACCAGTACCAGATCAAGAAAGGAGATATATACAGAGACAAAGATCAAGGGAGCTATATACAGGGAGTACCAGTACCAGATCAAGAAAGGAGCTATATACAGGGAGTACCAGTTCAATATCAAGAATGGAGCTATATACAGGGAGTACCAGTACCAGATCAACAATGGAGCTATATACAGGGAGTACCAGTACCAGATCAAGAATGGAGCTATATACAGGGAGTACCAGTACCAGATCAATGTGGAGCTATATACAGGGAGTACCAGTACCAGATCAACAATAGAGCTATGTACAGGCAGTACCAGTTCCAGATCAAGAATGGAGCTATATACAGGGAGTACCAGTACCAGATCAACAATGGAGCTATATACAGGGAGTACCAGTACCAGATCAACAATGGAGCTATATACAGGGAGTACCAGTTCAAGATCAAGAATGGAGCTATATACAGGGAGTACCAGTACCAGATCAAGAATGGAGCTATATACAGGGAGTACCAGTACCAGATCAAGAATGGAGCTGTAAACAGGGAGTACCAGTACCAGATCAACAATGGAGCGATATACAGGAAGTACCAGTACCAGATCAACGATGGAGCTATATACAGGGAGTACAGGTACCAGATCAACAATGGAGCTATATACAGGGAGTTCCAGTACCAGATCAACAATGGAGCTATATACAGGGAGTACCAGTACCAGATCAACAATGGAGCTATATACAGGGAGTACCAGTACCAGATCAAGAATGGAGCTATAAACAGGGAGTACCAGTACCAGATCAATGTGGAGCTATATACAGGGAGTACAAGTACCAGATCAACAATGGAGCTATATACAGGGAGTACCAGTACCAGATCAACAATGGAGCTATATACAGGGAGTACCAGCACCAGATCAACAATGGAGCTATATACAGGGAGTACCAGTACCAGATCAAGAAAGGAGCTATATACAGGGAGTACCAGTTCAAGATCAAGAATGGAGCTATATACAGGGAGTACCAGTACCAGATCAATGTGGAGCTATATACAGGGAGTACCAGTACCAGATCAAGAATGGAGATATATACAGGGAGTACCAGTACCAGATCAACAATGGAGCTATATACAGGGAGTACGAGTACCAGATCAACAATGGAGCTATATACAGGGAGTACCAGTACCAGATCAAGAAAGGAGCTATATACAGGGAGTACCAGTTCAAGATCAAGAATGGAGCTATATACAGGGAGTACCAGTACCAGATCAAGAAAGGAGCTATATACAGGGAGTACCAGTTCAATATCATGAATGGAGCTATATACAGGGAGTACCAGTACCAGATCAACAATGGAGCTATATCAGGGAGTACCAGTACCAGATCAAGAATGGAGCTATATACAGGGAGTACCAGTACCAGATCAATGTGGAGCTATATACAGGGAGTACCAGTACCAGATCAAGAATGGAGCTATATACAGGGAGTACCAGTACCAGATCAAGAATGGAGCTATAAACAGGGAGTACCAGTACCAGATCAACAATGGAGCGACATACAGGAATTACCAGTACCAGATCAACGATGGAGCTATATACAAGGAGTACAGGTACCAGATCAACAATGGAGCTATATACAGGGAGTTCCAGTACCAGATCAACAATGGAGCTATATACAGGGAGTACCAGTACCAGATCAACAATGGAGCTATATACAGGGAGTACCAGTACCAGATCAAGAATGGAGCTATAAACAGGGAGTACCAGTACCAGATCAATGTGGAGCTATATACAGGGAGTACCAGTACCAGATCAACAATGGAGCTATATACAGGGAGTACCAGTACCAGATCAACAATGGAGCTATATACAGGGAGTACCAGTACCAGATCAACAATGGAGCTATATACAGGGAGTACCAGTACCAGATCAAGAAAGGAGCTATATACAGGGAGTACCAGTTCAAGATCAAGAATGGAGCTATATACAGGGAGTACCAGTACCAGATCAAGAAAGGAGCTATATATAGGGAGTACCAGTTCAATATCAAGAATGGAGCTATATACAGGGAGTACCAGTACCAGATCAACAATGGAGCTATATACAGGGAGTACCAGTACCAGATCAACAATGGAGCTATATACAGGGAGTACCAGTACCAGATCAACAATGGAGCTATATACAGGGAGTACCAGTACCAGATCAACAATGGAGCTATATACAGGGAGTACCAATACCAGATCAACAATGGAGCTATATACAGGGAGTACCAGTACCAGATCAAGAATGGAGCTATATACAGGGAGTACCAGTACCAGATCAACAATGGAGCTATATACAGGGAATACCAGTACCAGATCAATGTGCAGAGGTACAAGGTATTTGAGGTAGATATGTACATGAAGGCAGGGTAAAGTGACTTGGCAGCAGGATAGATAATAATAAGAGTAAAATAAAGAACAGAGTAGCAGCAGCATGTGATGAGTGTAAAAGTGTGTGTGTGTGAGTGTCTGTGTAATGTGTATGTATGTGTGTTTGTGTTGTGTCTGTGTGTGTGTGTGTGTGTGTGTGTGTGTGTGTGTGTGTGTGTGTGTGTGTGTGTGTGTGTGTGTGTGTAGTGTGTGTGCATGTGCATGTGGGTTTTGTGTGGGAGAGTTTCAATATAGTGTGTTTGAGTGAGTGTGTATATATAGTCTAGTGAGTGTGTATATGGTGTGTATATATAGTCTAGTGAGTGTGCGTACCGTCAGTGCAAGATAGAGTCAGTGCAGATAGTTTGGGTACCATTAATTGACTCTTAGTCTGGCTATTTAGCAGTCTTATGGCTTGGGGGTAGAAGCTGTCTCGGAGCCTGTTGGTCCGAGAGCCGATGCTCCGGTCCCGTTTGCCGGACGGAAGCAGAGTAAACAGTCTGGCTTGGATGGCTGGAGTCTTTGGCAATTTATCCAATGGAGCAGTCCTCGTATTAGTAATCAATGGAGGGCATGTAGGATCTGTAATATTAATTAAGCTACAAGAGGGACAAGTGTTCCCGCGAGGTCTGGTGATCGAACGCTCGCACAACTAAGAACCAATCAGCCGTCTCCGTCCTGTTAGCCACCAGTTAATTCCTGCATCAGCAAACCAGCCCTGGCCGGTCGATCACAGAGCAGTCAATAGTTGTTGATTTCTTACTCCAGCATCAAACCACACTCTCTTTCTCTTTTTCTCATCCTCCTCTCTCTGCATCTGTTTCATGTCATCTGTTCATTTCCTGATTGGGAGAAGAGAAAAGTCTAATTTCCCCAGTGTGTCTCTCTGACTGGTGTCTGTACATGATGGGTCTACTATGGATCTGAGGTTGGGCAAGTAGCCCACTCTTGCAGTCTGTGCTCGTCTTTTCTGCTCTGCTCTTGGTAAATCATCTTATGTATCTAGTGTGGTCTGATCTCAGCTTGTCTAGTTTAGTCTGGTTGTTGTTGTTCTTGTGGGATCTACTTACTAGATTTCCCCTAAATCTCTACAGTATGTATCTCCTCTCTTTGCTAACGGCTAGCAGTTAGCGCTTAGCCTGGGGAGAATACAGTATATGGGCATTAAATCAGCCTCATTAATTTGTTGCTGCTATCAGAGCTCTGTGTCTCACCAGCCACACTGAGCCAGGCCTGGGTGGGATGGGATGGGCCATAACGCTCTCCGTTCTTTCCCAGGGTCCGTATCAGTCAAATAGTACCGGCTGACAAACACAACGCTAGCGCCTCACACCCGCACTGCGTCATTTAACATAGACACCAAGGAACAAGAATGAGTCAAACACACACACACTACACTGTCGGTGAGGTTAAGCAAACATTTTCATCTGTGGCAGTGCAGTCTGTTCACTCATTGTAACTATGAATATGCTCAGGGTGTCGTCGGTGGCTTTCAGAGTTTTTCTTCCGCTGTGTTAGTCTTTGGTACAAAGACACTGATACAGAAGTACAGAGGCAGAGTTAGTGTCAGGTTCAGCCCCGTAGGCTGCCTACAGTAATTGAACATTTTGGGGGGTGAGGGTGGGTTGATTTTCTCTCTCTCTCTCTCTCTCTCTCTCTCTCTCTCTCTCTCTCTCTCTCTCTCTCTCTCTCTCTCTCTCTCTCTCTCTCTCTCTCTCTCATGCTCTCTCTCTCTCTCTCTCTCTCTCTCTCTCTCATGCTCTCTCTCTCTCAAGGCTGAACTCCTTGTTCTAAATATTAATACTGCCCTTGAGAGGAGGGCTTCTGTTTGGCATTATCATTTCTCTCTGCACTCGGTTGAAAACGAGGGAGCGAGAGAGAGCGAGAAAGAAAGAAAGAAAGAAAGAAAGAAAGAAAGAAAGAAAGAAAGAAAGAAAGAAAGAAAGAAAGAAAGAAAGAAAGAAAGAAAGAAAGAAAGAAAGAAAGAAAGAAAGAAAGAAAGAAAGAGTAGGTTTCTGTTCCCTTCCTTATTTTTACCTACCTGTGTCAGCATGTCAGACATGGAGCACCCACATGAAAAAAAACTATAGTGTATACAATGGCAGGAACCGTGGAGGCTGTTGAGAGGAGGACTGCTCATAATAATGGCTGGAATGGAGTCAATGGAATGGTATCAACCACATGGAAACAACGTCTTTGATGTGTTTGATACCATTCCATTGACTCCATTCCAGACATTATTATGAGCAGTCCTCCCCTCAGCAGCCTCCACTGGGTAGGAAAACTGTAGTATTCACTGTAGTGTTTTGGGGGATATTACTGTAGTATTTTCTAGTGTTTTTATTTTATTATCTTTGACATAGAGGTGGGGGGGCTTTCTCCTTGAGGACACCTATTGGAGAAATACCAAAAGAAAATGTTCCATAACCTGTAGGTCTATAGGACTGGGTTCTGATCGGAGAGTTCAGAGCTTCTGCTCTTTTCTATAACCTGTAGGGAACATTTTTACATTTTAGTCATTTAGCAGACGCTCTTATCCAGAGCGACTTACAGTTAGTGAGTGTATACATTTTCATACTGGCCCCCCGTGGGAATCGAACCCACCACCCTGGCGTTACAAACGCCATGCTCTACCAACTGAGCTACATGGGGCCACAATATATGGTCTATACTTGGCATGTAGTTTTCTTATTTATGGGTGGCACAAATTGGTATATGGGGAAGGGGAAATGGCAGGGTATATGCAAATTGAATACTGTAGTATTAACTATAGTTAAAAATGTAGTGTTTTTGCTGACATTTCTGTAGTATTTACCACAGTGTTTTTTGTTTGGATAATACTGTAGTATTTACTATAGTATTCAGTATACTACAAAATTATATACTAAGTACTACACATGGTCGAGGGACACTACAGTGTGTAGTGTAGTATTCTACAGTATAATACAGTTTACTACAGAATTCTATAGTAAGTACTGTAGTATTCTATAGTAAACTGTAGTATTTCTTTATTTGGGGCAGCCAAGAGGGATATCACTGACAGAAACCCACAGGTGCCCTCCAAACTAGCATAACCACTTCCTCTAAGGGTTAAGGAGACAAGGAAAGGAGACACTCCAGTGCGCTAAAACATGTTTTTTTCTACTCAACCAATACCTCCACTAAGGATTTAGGAGACAAGGAGAGGACTCTCTGTAGTGCATTGAGATGTCCTTCCAAAGGGAATAGGGATCTCTTCCCTTGCTTGCTGGAGTAGTGCTAGGTGATGTTTCCTTAAGTCTCTACCTAGTACCAAGTCAAACTGTACCCATTATCTCTCACACACAGACAGACTGGTGCTCTGGCTCTAACTGTGTGTGAAGCAGAGGTGGTTAGGGTGTGTGTTCAGGCTCAAACACTGAAACGATGCATCCCAGTATCTCTCTTTGACACACACACACACACTGCTCTGTGCAATACGCTGGCCCTAACTGAATAGACACACACACGAGCACGCACGCATACACACACACATACATACACACACTGTACATTTGTGTAAACGTATATAGTGTCTTCATACTGTCTTCAACCTCCCATGCTATGCCATATTAGCTGACATTAATATCATTTTTGTATTGTTAATGTTGCAGTTTGTTTCAGGGCTCTTTTTGAAAAGCCATTTATTCGGTGTGACCACTCCAGCTGCAGGTGTCCCGCTCCCCTCCTCTCCCCCCCCTCCCATCCAATCTCCTCCCCTCCTCTCCCCTCGTCTCCCCTCCTCTCCCCTCCAATCTCCTCCCCTCCTCTCCCCTCGTCTCCCCTCCAATCTCCTCCCCTCGTCTCCCCTCCAATCTCCTCCCCTCGTCTCCCCTCCAATCTCCTCCCCTCCTCTCCCCTCCAATCTCCTCCCCTCCTCTCCCCTCTGGTCCCCTCTCAGATGAGAGGAGAATCTCTAAAATACATTTGCATCTTAAAAGCTCCAGCGCTTTTCTCTCCACCTGCCAGTTTAGCCCTTTTCCGCAGCACTCTCCTGGGCCTAAACACTTTAGCTATCCCTGTGTAGGGTGTACAATCCCTCCAAAGCACCCAACTTCTAAAATGCCCTCTATTCAACTGTGTGACCAAACAGAAACACACACAGACAGTCTGTGCCAGGGCATTTGTGGAGTAAGCTCCTTTATACACTATGAATATGTAGACAGTCAGTGAACTGAGTTAAACACACACACACACACACACACACACACAGGCTAGGCTGGTGGGCTTTCTGAATCAGAGAGTGGAGATGAATAGGCCTGTGTATCAGCTAGCCACAGCCTGTAGAGCTGGCTGGAGCATGGAAGAGAGGAGATAGGGAGGAGAGGAAAGAGGGAGGAAGAGGGGGATAGCGGAGGAGAGGAAGGGGGAGGTGGTGAATGGATTCACAGCCTGTGGAGCTGGATGGAGCATGGAGGAGAGAGAGAGAGAGAGAGAGAGAGAGAGAGAGAGAGAGAGAGAGAGAGAGAGAGAGAGAGAGAGAGAGAGAGAGAGAGAGAGAGAGAGAGAGAGAGAGAGAGAGAGAGAGGAGGATAGAAAGAGAAGCAGGGGGATGGTGATTGGCGCAAAGCCCAGATTCAGGGCTTGGTTCCTTGCTGTGGCGTGCTGAGATTGACAGCCTATGGGGGCAAGGGGGGGATTGGAGGGTTAGAGAGGGTTAGAGTTGTTTGGGGTGGCAGAGACAGCCATTGCAAATTGAATCGCATGGCAGATTGCTCATGATCTGCCTGTCTGGGGAATGGGTGGGTCAACGGCCCATGCTTCAGACCACAGAGACAGGTCTGCTCTGTAGTCTACTGTTCCTCTTATACCGCTACTTACACTGTACACAGGCCTAAGAGATATGGCCAAAGACATAGGGATAGATCTGTTGAGTATTTGGAATGGTTTGGGTCTTTGTCTGGATGACTGTCTCTCTCTCTCTTTCTCTCTCTCTCTCTCTCCCCCTCTCTCTTTCTCTTTCTCTCTCTCTCTCAATTTCAATTCAATTCAATTTAAGGGCTTTATTGACATGGGAAACGTATGTTAACATTGCCAAAGCAAGTGAAGTAGATAGTACACAAAAGTGAAATAAACAATAAATATTAACAGTAAACATTACACTCAGAAGTTCCAAAAGAATAAAGACATTTCAAATGTCATATTATGTATATATACAGTGTTGTAACAATGTGCAAATAGTTCAAGTACAAATGGGAAAATAAATAAACAGAAATGTGGGTTGTATTTACGATGGTGTTTGTTCTTCACTGGTTGCCCTTTTTCTTGTGGCAACAGGTCACAAATCTTGCTGCTGTGATGGCACACTGTGGTATTTCACCCAGTAGATAAGGGAGTTTATCAAAATTGGGTTTGTTTTCGAATTCTTTGTGGATCTCTGTAATCTGAGGGAAATATGTGTCTCTAATATGGTCATACATTTGGCAGGAGGTTAGGAAGTGCAGCTCAGTTTCCACCTCATTTTGTGGGCAGTATGCACATAGCCTGTCTTCTCTTGAGAGCCAGGTCTGCCTACGGCGGCCTTTCTCAATAGCAAGGCTATGCTCACTGAGTCTGTACATAGTCAAAGCTTTCCTTAAGTTTGGGTCAGTCACAGTGGTCAGGTATTCTGCCACTGTGTACTCTCTGTTTAGAGCCAAATAGCATTCTAGTTTGCTCTGTTTTTTTTGTTAATTCTTTCTAATGTGTCAAGTAATTCTCTTTTTGTTTTCTCATGATTTGGTTGGGTCTAATTGTGTTGTTGTTGTTGTTGTCCTGGGGCTCTGTGGGGTCTGTTTGTGTTTGTGAACAGAGCCCCAGGACCAGCTTACTTAAAGGGACTCTTCTCCAAGTTCATCTCTCTGTAGGTGATGGCTTTGTAATGGAAGGTTAGGGAATCGCTTCCTTTTAAGTGGTTATAGAATTTAACGGCTCTTTTCTGGATTTTGATAATTAGCAGGTATCGGCCTTATTCTGGTCTGCATGCATTATTGTTTTTCGTTGTACACAGAGGATATTTTTGCAGAATTCTGCATGCAAAGTCTCAATTTGGTGTTTGTCCCATTTTGTGAATTCCTGGTTGGTGAGCTGACCCCAGACCTCACAACCATAAAGGGCAATGGGTTCTATAACTGATTCAGGTATTTTTATCCAGATCCTAATTGGTATGTCAAATGTTATGTTCCTTTTGATGGCATAGAAGGCCCTTCTTGCCTTGTCTCTCAGATCGTTCACAGCTTTGTGGAAGTTACCTGTGGCGCTGATGTTTAGGCCGAGGTATGTATAGTTTTTTGTGTGCTCTAGGGCAACAGTGTCTAGATGGAATTTGTATTTGTGGCCCTGGCATCTGGAACTTTTTTGGAACACCATTATTTTTGTCTTACTGAGATTTACTGTCAGGGCCCAGGTCTGACAGAATCTGTGCAGAAGATCTAGGTGCTGCTGTAGGCCCTCCTTGGTTGGTGACAGAAGCACCAGATCATCAGCAAACAGTAGACATTTGACTTCAGATTCTAGTAGGGTGAGGCCGGGTGCTGCAGACTGTTCTAGTGCCCTCGCCAATTCGTTGTTATATATGTTGAAGAGGGTGGGGCTTAAACTGCATCCCTGTCTCACCCCACGGCCCTGTGGAAAGAAATGTGTGTGTTTTTTGCCAATTTTAACCGCACACTTGTTGTTTGTGTACATGGATTTTATAATGTCGTATGTTTTTCCCCCAACCCCACTTTCCATCAATTTGTATAGCAGACCCTCATGCCAAATTGAGTCAAAAGCTTTTTGAAATCAACAAAGCATGAGAAGACTTTGCCTTTGTTTTGGTTTGTTTGTTTGTCAATTAGGGTGTGCAGGGTGAATACGTGGTCTGTCGTACGGTAATTTGGTAAAAAGCCAATTTGACATTTGCTCAGTACATTGTTTTCACTGAGGAAATGAACTAGTCTGCTGTTAATGATAATGCAGAGGATTTTCCCAAGGTTGCTGTTGATGCATGGTAGTTATTGGGGTGAAATTTGTCTCCACTTTTGTGGATTGGGGTGATCAGTCCTTGGTTCCAAATATTGGGGAAGATGCCAGAGCTAAGGATGATGTTAATGTCACGCCCTGGCTCTGGGGACTCTCGTATGTTGAGCCAGGGTGTTCATTTGTTTATGTTCTAGTCGTTGTATATCTATGTTGGCCAGGGTGGCTCCCAATCAGAGAGGGCTGTAGCTCGTTGTCTCTGATTGGGAGTCATACTTAGGTAGCCGTTAGGCATTCATTGTTTGTGGTTTCTTGTTCTTATTTGGTTTGTGTTCAACCGTAGACATCACGTTATCGTCTGTTGTTTTGATCGTGTGATCATTCTCTAAATAAATATGTTCACCTTCAACACTGCGCATTGGTCCTCTCTGGTAGACGATCGTGACAGAAGAAACCACCAAATCTGGACCAAGCAGCGTGTCCAGGAGCCATCGCCAGGGGAATCGTTAGCAGATCTCCGTGGCAACCTCGACTGGGTCAAGCCTAGTGAGGAGCAGAGAGGGTGGACTTGGGAACAATGGAGGAAGAGTCTCGACTGGGTCAAGCCAAAGGAGGAGCAGAATGGCTGGAGTTGGAAGCAGGAGAGCGAGAGTTGGGCGAGAACGATAGAGGATAGAGTCCACGGGGAAGAGAGACCCCCAGACATTTTTTAGGGGGGGGCTCATGACGTCGGGCAGCAGGAGGCCGCGATAGAAGCGGTCCAGCGGGTTGGCAGAGGAGGCCGCCAGGTTACGGGGGCCACTGGTCGAAGAGGGGATGGAAGGTGTAGAGGCACGGCGAGAGGTACTGGGGTGTGTTACCAGTCCGGTCCGGCCCGTTCCAGATCCCGGTGTAGGGCCAGTGGTGTGTGTCCCCAATACGGCTCGGCCCGTTCCTGCTCCCCGCACCAAGTCAGTGGTGCGCTTCGTCAGCCCGGCTCGGCCCGTTCCTGCTCCCCGCACCAAGTCAGTGGTGCGCCCGTCAGCCCGGCTCGGCCCGTTCCTGCTCCCCCGCACCAAGTCAGTGGTGCGCCCGTCAGCCCGGCTCGGCCCGTTCCTGCTCCCCGCACCAAGTCAGTGGTGCGCTTCGTCAGCCCGGCTCGGCCCGTTCCTGCTCCCCGCACCAAGTCAGTGGTGCGCTTCCGTCAGCCCGGCTCGGCCCGTTCCTGCTCCCCGCACCAAGTCAGTGGTGCGCCCGTCAGCCCGGCTCGGCCCGTTCCTGCTCCCCGCACCAAGTCAGTGGTGTGCTCCGTCAGCCCAGTCCGGCCTGTCCCTGCTCCACGCACCAAGCCTACGGTGTGCGTCGTCAGCCTGGTAAGGCCCGTTCCTCCTCCACGCACCAAGCCAGGGGTGCGAGTCGTCAGCCTGGTAAGGCCCGTTCCTCCTCCACGCACCAAGCCAGGGGGTGCGCGTCGTCAGCCTGGTAAGGCCCGTTCCTCCTCCACGCACCAAGCCAGGGGTGCGCGTCGTCAGTCCAGCACAACCCGTGCCTGGGTCACCGGTGCCTGGTAAGGTCCCGGTCAACTGCTCCACTCACGGAGCTGAAGCTATCCGCTCCACCAGTGTGCAGTCCAGCTCCGGTCAGCAGGGCCAGACCGGACCAGGGGTACTTTGGGGGTTTAGAGAAGGAGTGGGGTCATGTCCGGAGCCGGATCCGCCGCCGAGGCGGAGTGCCCACCCGGTCCCTCCCCTGTTGTGTTTGGTTGGCGCGGTCGGAGTCCGCGCCTTTGGGGGGTACTGTCACGCCCTGGCTCTGGGGACTCTCGTATGTTGAGCCAGGGGTGTTCATTTGTTTATGTTCTAGTCGTTGTATATCTATGTTGGCCAGGGTGGCTCCCAATCAGAGAGGGCTGTAGCTCGTTGTCTCTGATTGGGAGTCATACTTAGGTAGCCGTTAGGCATTCATTGTTTGTGGTTTCTTGTTCTTATTTGGTTTGTGTTCAACCGTAGACATCACGTTATCGTCTGTTGTTTTGATCGTGTGATCATTCTCTAAATAAATATGTTCACCTTCAACGCTGCGCATTGGTCCTCTCTGGTAGACGATCGTGACAGTTAAAGAGTTTAAGTATAGCTAATTGAAATTTGTGGTCTGTATATTTTATCATTTCATTGAGGATACCATCAACACCACAGGCCTTTTTGGGTTGGAGGGTTTGTATTTTGTCCTGTAGTTCATTCAATGTAATTGGAGAATCCAGTGGGTTCTGGTAGTCTTTAATAGTTGATTCTAAGATTTGCATTTGATCATGTATATTTTTTTGCTGTTTGTTCTCTGTTATAGGGTCAAAAAGATTGGAGAAGTGGTTTACCCATACATCACCGTTTTGGATAGATAGCTCTTTGTGTTGTTGTTTGTTTAGTGTTTTCCAATTTTCCCAGAAGTGGTTAGAGTCTATGGATTCTTCAATTACATTGACCTGATTTCTGACATGGTGTTCCTTCTTTTTCCGTAGTGTATTTCTGTATTGTTTTAGTGATTCACCATAGTGAAGGCGTAGGCTCAGGTTTTCTGGGTCTCTATGTTTTTGGTTGGATAGGTTTCTCAATTTCTTTCTTAGGTTTTTGCATTCTTCATCAAACCATTTATCACTGTTGTTACTTTTCTTTGGTTTTCTGTTAGAGATTTTTAGATTTGATAGGGAAGCTGAGAGGTCAAATATACTGTTTAGGTTTTCTACTGCCAAGTTTACACCTTCACTATTACAGTGGAACGTTTTGTCCAGGAAGTTGTCTAGAATGGATTGAATTTGTTGTTGCCAAATTTTTTTTGGTAGGTTTCAACACTACTTTCCTTCCATCTATAGCATTTCTTAATATTATTCAGTTCCTTTGGCTTTGATGCCTCATGATTGAGTATTGCTCTGTTCAAGTAGACTGTGATTTTGCTGTGGTCTGATAGGGGTGTCAGTGGGCTGACTGTGAATGCTCTGAGAGACTCTGGATTGAGGTCAGTGATAAAGTAGTCTACAGTACTACTGCCAAGAGATGAGCTATAGGTCTACCTACCATAGGACTCCCCTCGAAGCCTACCATTGACTATGTACATACCCAGTGTGCGACAGAGCTGCAGGAGTCGTGACCCGTTTTTGTTGGTTATGTTGTCGTAGTTGTGCCTAGGGGGGCAGATGGGAGAGGGAATGCTGTCACCTCCAGGTAGATGTTTGGCCCCTGTGTGCTGAGGGTGTCAGGTTCTTGTCCAGTTCTGGCATTTAGGTCGCCACAGACTAGTACATATCCCTGGGTCTGGAAATGATTGATTTCCCCCTCCAGGATGGAGAAGCTGTCTTCATTAAAGTATGGGGATTCTAGTGGGGGGATATAGGTAGCACACAGGAGGAAATGTTTCTCTGTTGAGATCATTTCCTTTTGAATTTCTAACCAAATGTAAAATGTTCCTGTTTTGATTAATTTAATAGAGTGAGTTAGGTCTGCTCTATACCAAATTAGCATACCTCCTGAGTCCCTTCCCTGTTTCACACCTGGTAGTTTGGTGGATGGGACTACCAGCTCTCTGTAACCTAGAGGGCAACCATTGGGTCCGTCTCCTCTATACCATGTTTCTTGTAGGATGACAATGTCTGTATTTCCGATTTCTTTGGTGAAGTCCAGATTCCTGCTCTTTAGGCCAAAGGCAGAAGACCTCAGGCCTTGGATATTCCAGGATGAAATAGTGAAGGCTTTGTGTTCCATAAAGTGTCTAATGTTGTTGGTTGTGTGGTTTGGCCTCAGGCCAGTAATTGTGAGCAGAGCCTGCTGAGCATCTGGTACATGCCATTGGCTTGGGCTAGTGTAAGAGTGGGTGTTGGGCCTCTTTGCCTGCCTGTCTCTCTCTCTCTCTCTGTCTCTGTCTCTCTCTCTCTCTCTCTCTCTCTCTCTCTCTCTCTCTCTCTCTCTCTCTCTCTCTCTCTCTCTCTCTCTCTCTCTCTCTCTCTCTCTCTCTCTTTCTTTCTTTCTTTCTTTCTTTCTTTTTCTTTCTTTCTTTCTTTCTCTCTGTCTCTCTCTCTCTATGTGTCTCTTGCTCTCTCTCTCTCTCTCTGTGTGTCTCTCTGTCTCTCTGTCTCTCTGTCTCTCTCTCTGTCTCTCTCGCTCTCTCTCTCTCTCTCTCTTTTCTTTCTTTCTTTCTCTGTCTCTCTCTCTCTCTGTGTCTCTTGCTTTCTCTCTCTCTCTCTCTCTCTCTCTCTCTCTCTCTCTCTCTCTCTCTCTCTCTCTCTCTCTCTCTCTCTCTCTCTCTGTCTCCCCCTCTCCTGCCCTCTCTCGTGACTGTGTGTGACTCTCAGAAGCAGAAGGGAGGGCAGATTTGGGCGTAAGAGATCTGATTCCCCTCTCATAAGCTGCTCCATGGCATGTTTGATGGGGAACTATGAAGGGCTTCAGTATAATCCTGCATATATAACACACTGTGTGCTTCAAACACAAGACTCTTATAAGTCTCTTAAATCTTTGTATTACTGCACATTCGTGACCCGACTTGATTAACGTAGACCCATCAGCCCACTGGATTTGGTGCAAAGGGAAAGCTCTTCCTTTGGGGATTTGGTGACTTTTTTGGGTTGTAATGTTTCTCTTTGGTTTCGTAATGGATGTTAGTGTACCACCATGATTAGTTGGCATCGCAATACAGCCATCCTATTGGTTATCCAGTGATTTGGTTGGAATATATCCATCTCGCTTCGGCCTAATTTTTTGTTGTTATAAAAGCCAACTTAACCCAACACTAAACGACCTGGAATCTCTTGGTGTAACGGTTAAGGTGTTGGGTAAACTGTGGCAAGGTCCAGGTTTCAAGCCCCGGTTGGAACCACCCCCTGACTTCGCTACAGTATCATAGTTGGTAGTGAATGTTTTGACTCTTGCAGATGACCTATTCACCACTGGTGCCGCCATGCAAGCTTGCTACCAATCATTCTCATAGACAAGCATAGCATGCCTGAACTTTCCAACTCTAAATCGAGTTGGAAACTCTCCCTGCCCTAATGCGTCTGTCTCGTTCCCTCCATATTTCGGGGAGAGATGGAGCACCCGGGGATAGCATGGGGGGTTTCCATGGTGACGCCATGCATCCCTCATGCTCACCATGGCGATAACCCAGGCAATACAATCAGCCCTCACTTTCCATGCCCAAATTAGGCGGCAAATTCAATTACCATGTACAACAGGAGAGGAAAGGGGTATGAAGAGATGAGAGAGGGAGGAGAGGTGGAAGGAGGAGGGATGCCGCCACAAACACTGAATCTAATTAGCATGGTGTAGACATTTTATTTCTGGAGGGTCTATCCAGGGCTGGTCTTCCCTGAGTAGAATAGAGAGATTGTTACGGAGAGAGTAGTAGAGGGTCCTTACGGGAGACTACGGAATAAATGAATAAATGCACACACCTTCAAAACAAATGTTTTCACTCTCCCCCTCTCTTCTTATAGGGAGAACGTTTTACATTTGACATTTTGGTCATTTAGCAAGCAGATGCACTTATCCAGAGTGACTTACAGGAGCAATTAGTTTTGCTCAAGGGCACATCGACCGATTTTTCACCTAGTCGGCTCGGGGAGTCAGACCAACAACCTTTCGGTTACTGGCCCAACGTTACTGGCCCACCGCTAGGCTACCTGCAGCCACTAGTTTTCTTATAGAAAATTCCTAAGATGTACAAAAACAGAAGAAAGGAACATTATCTATAGCCCATCAGAAACATTATACATGTTAACCAAGACAATTTAACTGGTTGATATACATTATGTTCTGAGTCACTGATGTAAATAATCATTATGTGTGTGTGAATGTGAGTGATGACTTATAGATTAGCAATAAGAGCCCATTACCTCACCAAGGAACATACTCTGTCTGCACAGCACAGGACAGAGGTGAGGGGGATAGGAGAGCGGGACGGGGATGAGAGAGGAGAAGAGAGGGAGATGAGGAGAGTAAGAAAGGTACATAGGGAAGCAGAGAAGAAAAGAGAGGAGTGGAGGTTAGAAGAGAGGGATGGGGAGGCAAAGTAAGATAGGGAAGTGGAGGAGAGGAGAAAATAGTGATGAGAAGAGATGGAGTAAGAGAGGGAAGTAGAAGAAAGGAGAATAGAGGAATGGGGAGGTAGAGTACGATAGAGACAGATGTAGGATCTTCATTTGATCACTCTTTTGTTGCTGGGAATTTTCCTGCAAACTTGTAGTGTATTTGAGTTTTAAAAAGGCTTCTACATTTTGTATGTCCATTAATAATAAATCCACATAATAATGCACATGTCCTGTTGCTGCAGGATTATGTTCCTGCTTTAGCGAACTGGGTCAAATTATTATCCTACATCTGTAGAGAAGCAGGGGAGAAGAGTGTGTGAGGGTAATATGCCCTCTGCTCCTGCCTAATGTGGACACTGACCTTTCACACGTGTCAGCACAAATGTCAGCACATTTCACAGGACTACTGCAAGAGACTGGGGATGGGAGCAACCACAAACCACATACATGTGTGTACACACACACACACATACACACACAGAGACACACACACACAGACGTTCTTACACACTGTTCATTAATGAGCAGTTACTCAGAACACACACACACACTCATGCATACACTCTTCTCCGTCTCCCTCTAGTGAGCAGTCTCTCCTCTATTTCGAGTGTTCCAGGTATCAATCATACGAGAGAGAGAGAGAGAGAGAGAGAGAGAGAGAGAGAGAGAGAGAGAGAGAGAGAGAGAGAGAGAGAGAGAGAGAGAGAGAGAGAGAGAGAGAGAGAGAGAGAGAGAGAGAGAGAGAGAGAAAACTTTGCTGATTCAATAAACAATTCACTTTCAGGAAAAAAATCTGTTACATTATAATCCTGCATATATTTCTTCCCTTTTGTCAAATTCAGAAATTGACGTACCTTCTCAATCCCATACCTCCCTTCCACCCCATTTCTCTCACTATTATGTTGTGATGCGTCAGATGACTCACTCTCGCTATCCTCCCCAGAAGAAAACTCCACCATCTCTACAACCTGTTTATCCTCAACTGATTTATCAATCTCTACGTTCCTCTTAGAATTAGACCCTTCACCACCCCTTAAATTCTTCCTCTTACTCCTCGGTACAGCTGCTTCCTTTTCCATTATTTCAATCTCCTCTTGACCTCCAATTTCATTTTCCAGCACCACCTCAGCGACCGCAGTCGCAATCTCCCCGACTGTTTCCCCTCCCTCTTTGTTCTGATCTACCACAATTGCCCCCGTAGCCACACTGCTTTCCTTTCCTACTTTTCCAACCTGCCCACCTTCTCCCTTCCCCTGCACCCTTAGAATGTTCATCCCTTCGCAGTGGTGCATTAGCTGCACCAGCACTAGAGCTGCTACCGGGCTCTGCGCGCTCGTTCTCGGGACAATAACGTCCCAAATGAGAGTTGGTAAAGTTTAGAGCCATCTGTGAAAGGTCCTCTAAGTCTCTGATGTTTGCTGTGCACGTGTGTGTGTGTGTTTGAGAGAGAGCCTGCTGCTCCTCTAGGAACAAGCCATGTAGGATTAGAGGTTCCATTGAGATAGGGAAGACAAAAGCAGCATCTCAAATGGCACCCTATTCCCTTTATAGTGCACTACTTTCGGTCAAAGTAGTGTATTTGTCACGCTCTGGCTCCGGGACTGTGTAGTTTGAGCCAGGGTGTATTCATTTGGTTGTGTTGGGTATAGGGTGTGTTCATTTGGTTGTGTTTGGGTTTGGTTGTAGTGTCTTGTCTCGTCATGTGACTCCCAATCGGAGGTAACGAGTGTCAGCTGTCGGCTCGTTATCTCTGATTGGGAGCCATATTTAAACTGTCAGTGTTCACCTTAGGGTTGTGGGTTTTTGTTCCATGTTTCAGTCTGTGTACTGAGGACTTCACTATCCGTCATTGTTTATTGTTTTCTCGTTCGGTGCACTTTACTTTAATAAAGTCATGTTCGCTACAAACGCTGCGCTTTGGTCCACTCCTTCCGTAGACGGCCGTGACAGAAAAACCCACCAAAAAGGACCAAGCAGCGTGTCCAGGAGCAAGGAGACTGGACATGGGAGGAAGCGCCGGGTAAGGAGATCGAGAGGCTGGCGATGGCCCAGGTGGGCAAATCGTGGTCCTGGGAGGACATGCTCGGGGGCAAGGGACCTTGGGGGAGGATCAAGGCCCTGGCGAGAGAGGAGCAACGGGCGTCAGCAGGGCCATCGTCGGAGGGACGAGAGGCAACCCCAAAAACGTTTTTGGGGGGCACATGGCTTGGGCGGCTGGGCAGCAGGAGGCTGCCACAGGAAGACGTGGAGAGAAGGCTACCGAATTACGGGAGCCATTGGCGAGTAGAGGGAGGGAAGTAGTTGAGGCATGGCGTGAGAGACTGAGGTGTGTTACCAGTCCGGTCCGGCCCGTTCCCCATCCCCGGTTAAGGCCAGTGGTGTGTGTTCCCAGTACGGACCGGCCTGTTCCTACTCCACGCACCAAGCCCACGGTGTGCGTCGCCAGTCCAGCCCGGCCGGTTCCTGCTCCACGTACTAAGCCTACGGTGTACGTCGCCAGCCCAGCCCGGCCTGTTCCTGCTTCTCGCATCAAGCCTACGGTGTGCGTCGCCAGCCCAGCCCGGCCTGTTCTGCTCCACGCACAGAACCTACGGTGTGCGTCGTCAGCCCAGCCCGGCCTGTTCCTGCTCCACGCACAGAGCCTACGGTGCGCGTCGCCAGCCCGACCCGGCCTGTTCCTGCCACTCGCACCAAACCTACGGTGCGCGTCGCCAGCCCGGTCCGGCCTGTTCCTGCCACCCGCACCAAGTCTACGGTGCGCGTCGCCAGCCCGACCCGGCCTGTTCTGCCACTCGCACCAAACCTACGGTGCGCGTCGCCAGCCCGGTCCGGCCTGTTCCTGCCACCCGCACCAAGTCTACGGTGCGCGTCGCCAGCCCGACCCGGCCTGTTCCTGCCACTCGCACCAAACCTACGGTGCGCGTCGCCAGCCCGGTCCGGCCTGTTCCTGCCACCCGCACCAAGTCTACGGTGCGCGTCGCCAGCCCGACCCGGCCTGTTCCTGCCACTCGCACCAAACCTACGGTGCGCGTCGCCAGCCCGGTCCGGCCTGTTCCTGCCACCCGCACCAAGTCTACGGTAGCGCGTCGCCAGCCCGGTCCGGCCTGTTCCTGCCACTCGCACCAAGCCAGGGTGCGAGAAGTCAGCCTGGTAAGGCCCGTTCCTCCTCCACGCACAAAGCCAGGGGTGCGAGTCGTCAGCCTGGTAAGGCCCGTTCCTCCTCCACGCACCAAGCCTACGGGGTGCGTCGTCAGCCCTGTCCGGCTCGTTCCTGCTCTCCGCACCAAGTCTGTGGTGCGCGTCGCCAGCCCATTCCGGTCCATTCCTGTTCCACGCACTAAGCCAGGGGCAAGTGTCGTCAGTCCGGCTCCGGCCAGCGGGGCTAGACAGGACCAGGGTACTTTGGGGGGTTGGAGAGGAAGTGGGGATCAAGGCCGGAGCCAGAACCACCGCCGAGGAGGTATGCCCACCCAGCCCTCCCTTGTTTAGCCCTTATTGAGGCGCGGTCGCAGTCCGCGCCTTTAGGGGGGGGTACTGTCACGCTCTGGTTCCGGGACTGTGTAGTTTGAGCCAGGGTGTATTCATTTGGTTGTGTTGGGTATAGGGTGTGTTCATTTGGTTGTGTTTGGGTTTGGTTGTAGTGTCTTGTCTCGTCATGTGACTCCCAATCGGAGGTAACGAGTGTCAGCTGTCGGCTCGTTATCTCTGATTGGGAGCCATATTTAAACTGTCAGTGTTCACCTTAGGGTTGTGGGTTTTTGTTCCATGTTTCAGTCTGTGTACTGAGGACTTCACTATCCGTCATTGTTTATTGTTTTCTCGTTCGTGCACTTTAACTTTAATAAAGTCATGTTCGCTACAAACGCTGCGCTTTGGTCCACTCCTTCCGTAGACGGCCGTGACAGTATTATATAGGGAATAGGGTGCCATTTGAGATGCAGCCTTTCTCTTCCCTCTATCATTCATTTTCTGTTTACGTCATCAGAGCTTAAAGGGGCAATCAGCAGTTGCTACATCAATTTTTGGATGTACCCATTGAATCTTGAAAAATATAACTTATAAATGCCTCATGAGCTTAGTTCATCTGTCCTACCCCATCAGAACCCAAAATATACGCTTGTTTTACTCTAATGTTTGTAAACATAGAAAATGTAACAAACATTATATAGCCTCAAAACGTGGTTAAAACTATAATTTTGATGTCATGGATGGTCAGTCCTTGCATCCATAGCTCTGTCTATGAATTTGAGAGTGGTTCCATTTATGCAGCCCCATCCCTCAGCGTTTTACCGAAGCAGGGACGCTTTGTTATTGTTTCAACTATTGATTACGGCTTTTAGTGATCACTGTGATCAAATCTTTTTCATCTTTTACGTAACATCCCTCCCTTCTTCTCCTCACCCCCGTCTCCCCTCCCGTCTCCCTCCAAATGCAAACAAACAAACCGGTGAGGGAGGGTGCAAGGGAGTGAAAGAGAGAGGGAGAGAGAATTTTAAAAATGGAGTGAGGTGAAAGGTCAATAGAATAATAATAATAATCCCTGTTGCAAGTGCTAGTCTTATGGTCTGGTGTGTGTGTGTGTATGTGTGTGTGTGTGGCTGGGCTTGTGTAACTGTGTGTGCGTGCACGCATGTGTGTACAAAATGTCAGCTTATGTCACAATAATAGCCAGTTTGTCCTGAGGTCACCCTGGAGTTCAAATGTGTGTCATGCATACCAGATGTTATCCACTGTGATGTGACACAGTACTCTACAGTCTGACTAGACAGATCTCTCTCAGTCCATTACATGAGAATGTTATACAGGCTGCTTGCCTGAGAGGGCCACAGCTCTGTTCTACATGGGCTGAGAGTGCATGGGTGTTTAGAGCTTGTAATGTTTAATATGTGTCGTAAAGGTTTTACTAACTTTATAGTGTGTGTGTGTGTGTGTGTGTGTGTGTGTGTGTGTGTGTGTGTGTGTGTGTGTGTGTGTGTGTGTGTGTGTGTGTGTGTGTGTGTGTGTGTGTGTGTGTGTGTGTGTGTGTGTGTGTGTGTGTGTAGTGTACATGTGTGTTACTGTGAATGTTTGATTAACATGACTCAATAGAAGGTTAAATGCTTGGTAATGCAGATGTAGTCATAACAGGCCTTGGGTAATGGCGGGACACAGATATGAACAGCATTTGATTATCAGTAACATTATCTTTACTACAATTAATATAGTGATTTAATTATTGTATTATCAGCATAAATGTTGAGTACAGCTGTGAACACAGTGTAATCAGAATAACTCTATCATAGCCCAAAGCTTTAGTGTAAATATATGAATTAAATTATATATTACGATTTATCTATCAAAACATCTGGTATAATCTGAAAGCTCTTTACACATACAAGCTTTTGTGTATACTGTAGATACATGTATGAACTTCCACTGAGGACACCTCTTTGTACAGTTAGTATACAAAACAGCATGTTTCATCTGACTACACAGTGACAGTACACATGAAAACACATAATGAGGGTGGCATTGAAATACTGAAGCTTTGATGTTCCATTACCAACAATACCTCTACAGTGCATTAGTCATTCCTACTGTAAATAGACCTATTGAGTGTGTTCACTCTGTGTAGTGTGGTTTATTCAGATGACAAGGGCGTAAGTACGTGTGTGTGTTCGTGCGTGTGAGTGAATGAACAGTTCTGTATGTGAAGTTGATACAAGGTGATTTGTCCTCTGATCAGCTCACCTCATGAAGAGTGACTAACACACACATGAATTATACTAACAAGACTATCAGCAGATGGAGAGAGAGAGAGAGAGAGAGAGAGGGAGGGGGAGAGAGAGAGGGAGGGAGGGGGAGAGAGAGAGGGAGGGAGAGGGAGATGAGAGAGAGAGAGAGAGAGAGAGAGAGAGAGGCAGGGGGATGGGAGAGAGAGAGAGAGAGAGAGAGAGAGAGAGAGAGAGAGAGAGAGAGAGAGAGAGAGAGAGAGGGGGGGGATGGATGGAGAGAGAGAGAGGGGGTGGAGAGAGAGAGAGAGAGAGGGAGAGGGAGAGGGAGATAGAGAGAGAGAGAGAGAGAGAGAGAGAGAGAGAGAGAGAGAGAGAGCGAGAGAGAGAGAGAGATAGAGAGAGAGAGAGAGAGAGAGAGATGAGAGCGGGAATGAGTAGTATAGATGGAGAGAGTGAAAAAGAGAGCAAAGAGTGAGATGAACAGAAAGCTACGTCAACACCTCTGGCTGTCTCACATCCATACATTGACTTAGTCCACAGATCCATACTACCATGTCTGCTCTTAGAGGCTTTAGCTTAAATTGTATACAAGCAACAACCATCAGATTCGGTTCCAACACCCCCAGACCCAACTCATCAGAAAGCCCCCAGCCCCATGACCCAACTAGCAATTTAGATCAGTCAGACGTGGTCCCGATGCATAAAAAGGGGAGTGGCCCAGGGGGCGTTCACACAGTTTCTTTGCTATAGTTTGAATCAGTGTTTGATTATTTGTTACATTGTATGTTTTCCATTTGGTCCGTTGTTTCACATTGTCAAAATGTCAAACAAACTAAAATCCCTAAGCGAAACGATGTGTGCATGCAAGTCATTTGTTAATTGGACAGAAATGCTCACTTTAAATCCATCTATGATAGTCTAATCATGGAGTATTACTTGAGTGTCCCAATCTTCAAAGTTTTACTTTCGCTGGAGAAAACAGGGCAATAACCTCTCTAATAACTGAGCAGTGAGGTCCGAGTTTTATAGAAAGTTGAAGCTTATTTACTGCATTTCTATACAATTAAACAACTTTAAAATGCTTTTTGGACAACAGCAAAAACATGCAAAAATGACCCCAGTCATTATCACCTTGGCTGCTGTAGCTTCATTCACCTCAGTCCATCTACAAACACATAGCCTATTAGCTATACAATTGTAATGTTCAGGGGAGAAATTATTCACACTGACATGTAGCATCAGTGAATGTTCAGTCAGTTGTAATGATGAATTGAATAAAATCATCAACTCTTTACATAGATATCTCTTTTCTCAAATTTCATAGCATTCACATTTGTATTCCTAGGCATTACTAATCAAGATCCGCACAAACAGACATCAATGGAGCACACAGATGATCGTATTATCACATTCACATGAAATATTTGCATATTACTTATGATTCTGTATTAATATCAGTGATGTAATGGTAAAAAAGTGGGTAACAAGCAAACTACAAACTCCAGTGGGCGATCGAGATAAGACGAACAACCACCGATATAAACGAAAACTTATTACATTGATAGAACTGTATTGTTTGCATTTTAATGTAGGGAAGATAGGATGTTGAGATATTCATATTAAAACATATATATATATTTTAAGTTCCTAACTTGTTTGATAAGATTAGTACAGATTTTCTCAGAGGAACCCACATGGGGCCCCAACCCGAAGTTTGGGAACCACTGTACCACAGAAGGTTGGTGGCACCTTAATTGGGGAGGATGGGTTCATGGTAATGGCTGGAGCGTAATTAGTGGGACGGTATCAAATACATCAAACACATGGTTTCCTTGTGTTTGATGCCATTCCATTTACTCCGTTCCAGACATTATAATGAGCCATCCTCCCCTCAGCAGCCTCCACTGCACTGTACTAACCTCTCTCTGCTTGCTTCCTCTCTCTCTCTGTCTCCTCTGCTTCCATCTGCATGCACTGCAGCCTGCCTCAGCCTCACCACTGAGCGCCACATCACTGTCTGTCTCAGTAGCCTACTCTCTGTAAAGTAAAGTTATTATGAGAACTTAATAGCTTATTTTTTGTTCCTGCTGAGGTAGGCTCTGTTTAACGTTAGCTTCTTACTTCCTCCTTCATCCTGCCGGCAGCTAGCCACTTGACTGACATCAACATTTAGAGGGAGCAATATTTAGATGTTGACCCTTACTTGATTTTCTTCCTTGTGTACAAAATATATGTTTTTGTAATTGTTTTCAAATGAGAAAAAATGACAGAGGTCCGGACCTCGGTGTCCTCATACTGTATATAGTTATGGCCCTGGGTAGACCGGGGATAGTTATTCCATAGCTTGGTTTTCACAGTACATAGTCTATTGCCCCCAATCTAGAGGGTGCTGTGTAGCCTAATAATTTAAAATGAATATGGGTGATATACTTTACAAAAGGTCAACCACCTGGAGGGTTCACGTTAGCATCTCAAAAGTTGGAGATGGTTATATAAAAAGTTATACTTTCAAAGTATGAACTTTTTTCATTTTTTCAAAAATATTGTTCAATCCAAATCAATAGCCTGGTTATTTCAAAGACTCTGTCGGCTACATTTTTTCTTCATTTCAAGTAGACAGACAGGAAAGAACTCCCATTTTGGAATAAGCTATGAGGATAAAATGGAACCAATTTCATCCCAAGACCTTACTCTTTCATAAGATAGCCTGTAGGCCTACTGGTTTTGTCAAATACACACCAGTAAAAGGTGTGACACACAGCCCCGGTCTCCCCTAATCTGATACGTTGGGCTGTTACCCCCCCGGGTGGCTGGTCTCAGACGATCCTGCAGGTGAAGAAGCCGGATGTGAAGGTCCTGGGCTGGCATGGTTACACGTGGTCTGAGGTTGTGAGGCCGGTTTGACGTACTGTCAAATTCTCTAAAACGACATTGGAGGTGGCTTATGGTAGAGAAATTAACATTCCATTCTCTGGCAACAGCTCTGGTGGACATTCCTGCAGACAGCATGCAAATTGCACGCTCCTTCAAAACTTGAGGCATCTGTGTCTTGTGTTGTGTGACAAAACTGCATATCGTAGAGTGGCCTTTTATTGTCCCCAGCACAAGGTGCACCTGTGTAATGATCATGCTGTTTAATGCTTCTTGATATGCCACACCTGTCAGGTATCTTGGCAAAGGAGAAATGTTCACTAACAGGGATGTAAACAAATTTGTGCACAACATTTAAGAGAAATAAGCTTTTTGGAAATATGGAAAAAAAAATGTGTTCAGTACAAATCTACCCTTAGACCCGTGCTCTCAGGGACCCAGGGCTTCCTGTTTATAGGTGATGTGAGGTAAGACAGGGTCAGCAGGGGAATTACCTTTAAGCCTCATTAGTGGACCAACAAATAGACCTGAAACCCCTAACAACACTGACAAGACTACTTTTAACATTAGTCCTGTAATATCACACAGTGATATTGCAACATCATAATGCAACATGTTCTTTCTCACATTACAGCCAGTGACATCATCTAGCTAATGACTCACACTCACACCCACACTTTTTTCCCTCCCTCACCTATCAGAACTGGGGCTTCCAAACCCCACCCCCTTCCCACTGCCATGCCAACCGGGCTAATTAGAATGACATAGCGTTCCAAGATGGCCGCCACGGGCATTGCAACATGTCAGGTGATGGATGGCCGTGGGCTCCATTGTTATTTCAGCAGTATCAATAATAGTCAGCATCCTGCACTCATCCCCTAGCTAATTAATCAGAAGTCATAAAATATGCTCTCTCTCTCTCTCTCTCTCTCTCTCTCTCTCTCTCTCTCTCTCTCTCTCTCTCTCTCTCTCTCTCTCTCGCTCTTTCGCTCTCTCTTTCTTTATATCTCTATCCCTCTCTCTCTCTCTCTATCCCTCACACCCCCTCTTTCTCTCTCTCCACATTCTTTCAATTTAAGGGGCTTTATTGGCATGGGAAACATATGTTTACATTGCCAAAGCCAAAGCAATCTCTCTCTCTCTATCTCTCTCTCTCTCTCTCTCTCTCTCTCTCTCTCTCTCTCTCTCTCTCTCTCTCTCTCTCTCTCTCTCTCTCTTTCTTTATATCTCTATCCCTCTCTCTCTCTCTATCCCTCACACCCCCCCTTTCTCTCTCTCCACATTCTCTCTCTCTCTAACTCTCTCTCTGCTCTCTCTCTCTCTTTCTAGCCCTACCTACAGCGAGGCAAACCAACCTCTCACCCCTCTCCATGTTTAAAGACAGTATTAAACCTGAGACCTAAGTGTTTGCTGACGCCTCATCACACTTCAGTTACCATAGCAACCAATGCACGCCTTTACCTGATTTGGTAGTCTAGCTCGTAAGAGGCTGAGTGGAAATGAACACCCTTTTGTTTTATAGAAGCCCCTCCGCCTTCTCCTTAGTCTTCTGTAACCAGCTGAATGGTAGACTGAATGTTAGATGAGGAGGGGTATTTGTATCAGTGTTTGAAGCTTGGAGCACTGAAACATGTAAAACCTTGTACGGCACAAAACAGGGGCCCGATGCGTCTGCTATGGCGTCTTCAGTGCCGTCATCCACGCAACCGAACGCTTGTATGTAGAATGTAAAGCATAATGCATCTACATCTATCTGTCCCCAGTGCTCTGCAGAGTCATTTTACACTCCTTACCTCAATTATACATCACACACTGGTATGCAATATACATAAAAGACGGGCAGACAAGCACACACACACACACACACACACAGTGTAGACACACACACAAACATTCCACAGAAATGTAATTTCCACTTTAAAATGTCAGACTTGATTTGTCAGACTTGATTTGATTTGCCCTAATGACAAATTTATCAACCCCTACAAAAATGTCAATTTAATTCTAATCAATAATTCACATTTCCTGTTGCTGCAGGGTTTTCTTCCTGCTGTGATTAACTGGTAAACATTAAGATAATACATCTTTACACACGCACACACACACATACAGTCCGCGCGCACACACACAGACACACACACAGAGAGCAGAGAGCAGATATATTCTCCATCCCTCTCAGTTGTGACTTTGATGCCAGTCAGCTCGGTATCTCATGAATATGTATGAACGTCCTGTTCTGAGGTGTGCACAGTGCCTGAGGCTCCTCCCCCCTGAGCCCTCTGGGTGGAGGGAGAATGGAGAGAAGGAAAAATTAAAGGAGGGGTGATGGTACATGTACACACCCGCACGTACCGACATACAGTAGACACACACACACACACATAGTATACACACTGTGTTTTTCCATTAACAAATCATGGAACACATTTCCCAGGGAGCTCGCTGTGCAGCTGTTACTGAGTTTCTGTATAGAATGTGTGAGTAGACAGCATGAGAGAATGAGAAAAATAAAGGGTGAAGTGACTTTGGCTTTGTGGAGCTCTGGCCTTTGGTGACTGGAGTACAATGGGTTATTGTGCTGGTGTGTGTGTGTGTGAGGCCTGGAGCAGTTCCTCTAGTGTGTGTGGAGCTGAGGACCCATGGTGAGCTCTCCTCTCTAGCTACACTGAACGGCCTCAGTGTCACACACAGACATGGATTCTGACAAATATATACAGTACATGCAGAGACGCAAAACAGAATGACAAATAGCATACAGAGACAGACCTGCCAGCACTAGGCAGACAGACATACATTTACATTTTAGTCATTTAACAGACACTCTTATCCAGAGCGTCTTACAGTTAGTGAGTGCATACATTTTCATACTGGCCCCCCGTGGGAAACGAACCCACAACCCTGGCGTTGCCATTTTTATTGTGGTGTGCTAGGCTGCGGGGCTGTTAAACAGATGCTGGAGAGAGGGAGGAAGGTGCCGGTGGCGGGTTGGGTCCCGTCCCAATCATGTCTCTCTCACTCCGTCGCAGGCCTACTGGGTAGTGAGCACACATACACACACACACACACACACACACACACACACACACACACACACACAGACACACATCATCAGTATCATCATAATCATTGGAATCATCTGTCTCCCGGTCAAGTTTTGTTTGCAAAGCACTAGCTCCTCGTTAGTCAGCACGTTACCTCCATACTTCAGTCAGATGTTGTTGTGAGAGCCTGTAATAACTAACACCTCTTACTGAAGGGAACACTGTGAGCCTGTGATTAAATACACACTAACACACACACACACACACACACACACACACACACACACACACACACGCACACACTTAACAAATGTTAAGTGTTACAGAGTAGACCTACTTCACTACAATCTTAACTCTGCTAAAACCGTACTTTGCAGAGAACAGATTGTACTGTGTCGCTATCCGCTCCTCTTCCTCTGTCCTCTTCCTCTGTCCTCTTCCTCTGTCCTCTTCCTCTGTCCTCTCCTCTGTTCTCCCCTCCTTTCCCTCTCTCCTCAGTGGTTTGAATCTCAGAAAGGAATACTGTAGGATTTTCTCAAATGTCTTTCTCTCCTTCTCCCACTTTCTTTCCGTCACTCTCTGTCTCTGTCTTTTCTGACATTTTGACAGCTTCAGAAACCGGTTATAGTGTGTTTCCCTCTCAGAGGCTTGCGGCTGTGTTTGGGGTTGTTAGCGAAGGCGGTGCGTTCACTGTTCTCTGTCTCGGGAGCGTTGCGTGGTGATGTGAGCTGCGTTCAGGAAGAGCGTGTCTGGGTTTGATGCTCAGAGATGCTGAAGTGTCAGAGTCACTGGGGGAGAGGGAAATCAGTTTATAGTCTAGAGGAAGAGAAGAGCTCGGAGGTTAGGGTGGAGACACACACACACAGGCACTGCGTATACAGGGATGACTAGCGCCATGACGACCGCCATGGGTGTAGTTGTCATGGTACATCATTCAGCACCATGACAACTACAATTAGATCACTTGTTTAGAACTCGCTTAGAACTCTGATGTCATCTAAACGTGTAACACTGTAGTCCCCATGACACTAGCCAGCTAAAATAGTGTGGTCACTCTGGTTTTGGTCTTTCTTGAGGCATTGCAGCAGAATACAACTGCTTTCCAATACGTTTCTTCCGCAAATGTAAATCAAATCTATTTGTATTATTTGCCGAATACAACAGGTGTAGACCTTACAGTGAAATGCTTACTTACAGCCCTTAACCAACAGTGCAGTTTTAAGAAAAAATTAAATTAAAATAACAAATAATTAAAGAGCAGCAGTAAAATAAAATAACAGTAGGGAGGCTATATACAGGGGGTACTGGTACAGAGTCAATGTGCGGGAGCATAGGTTAGTCGAGGTAATTGAGGTAATATGTACATGTGGGTAGAGTTAAAGTGATTATGCATAGATAATAAACAGAGTAACAGCAGCGTAAAAGAGGGGGTGGGGTGAGGTGGTGGGGGGGACAATGCAAATAGTCCGGGTAGCCATGATTAGCTGTTCAGGAGTCTTATGGCTTGGGGGTAGAAGCTGTTAAGAAGCCTTTTGGACCTAGACTTGGCGCTCCGGTACCGCTTGCCGTGTGGTAGCAGAGAGAACAGTCTATGATTAGGGTGGCTGGAGTGACAATTTTTAGGGCCTTCCTCTGACACCGCCTGGTATAGAGGTCCTGGATGGCAGGAAGCTTGGCCCCAGTGATGTACTGGGCCGTACGCACTACCCTCTGTAGTGCCTTGCGGTCGGAGGCCGAGCAGTTGCCATACCAGGCGGTGATGCAACCAGTCAGGATGCTCTCGATGGTGCAGCTGTAGAACTTTTTGAGGATCTAAGGACCCATGCCAAATCTTTTCAGTCTCCTCTAGCTTCATTTATGCAGTCCATATCCACATGTTACAACTCAATTCTCGCTGCTCCAGCTCACTTGAGCTGTCACATTCAGCAATGTTATTATTATTATTCATTACAGTATCACGACTATTCTATCCAGGACCCTCCAGTAGGTTAGTGTAGTGGAGCTTTGCTGCAGTGTTAGGGGGGCTGTGTACCGGTTTATAGAGGAGGTTCAGGGACGGGGGGTTGAGAAGGGGGTTTCTCCCATGGTGTTCTCCTGTATAGGAGGCCGTCCCGGGCTCCCTGGCTAATTTGTAGTGCAGGAGGAGCAGGAGAGGAGGAGGAGCAGCAGGAGGCGTGAGGCAGCTTGATCACCCCCTGAAGAGAGATGAGATTCGGGCCCATTTTTATTGCAGATTGTTTAGCTGGGCTTGTGGCTGCTGCCTTAATGAAACCGTGTTATTGCTGTTCTCCATCTAGACTCTCATCTCCTTCCTTATATTTATTTCCCTCTTTAACGTCACTGACTTGTTCTTTTGCTCTTTTTATTTAGCTTGTTCTCCTCCTCCACTCAGCATTGTCTGTCTGTCCTCCCGCCATTCCTCCTGCTATTACTTTGATCTCTTTCTCTACCATTCTCCTTATCTTCTCCTTTGTGTGTGTGTGCTTGCGTGTGTGTGTTAAATTGGGTTCCTAGGGAGTGCAAGGAGAGCTAGGAGTGGTCCTTATGAAGGCATAAATAGGAGGATTCAGAGCTGGCCCCTGGGAGAGTAAATCTCAGTTAGTTCACGTCACCCATCACACCACACCTCACTGTACAGTACTGTAGCACCGCAACGCTATGTTACACTAGCATCAGGCAGGAGACGTTGTGTGTAAATCATAGAAATATGGGCCATCCTACCATCTAGTGGAGCACACTATCACACACAATCACTGCAGCTACGCGAAAGATCATTGGAGCTGTCATTGAATATGATCAGATTAACCCCCCCCCCCCTCGCTCTCTCTCTTCCTGGTCCTCAGCAGCCATGTGAGTAGACAGAGAGATAATCCAGGACCATGAATTGGAGATGCTCTGATACCAGCATGTCATTTAAAACAGACCCTACCACACATCAAAGCTAATCTCCCCAGCCCCCTAATAACGGAGCGTTTGATTGGATGATCTGTCATTAAAATAATAATAATATGCCATTTAGCAGACGCTTTTATCCAAAGCGACTTACAGTCATGCGTGCATACATTTTTGTGTATGGGTGGTCCCGGGGATCGAACCCACTACCTTGGCGTTACAAGCGCCGTGCTCTACCAGCTGAGCTACAGAGCAGACAGACTTTAATCTGGAGCTGGTGAATGCGGTCATTTGGATTTGATTGGGGAATGTGTGTGTGTTTAATAAGACTCTCTCAGGGTATCCCCATAGCATCCCCTCCTCTCCTCTGTTTCTACTCTGTCAGCACTCTACCTCTCTGTCTCTGGTCTCTCTCTGGTTCTGTCTGGTTGAGTCAGGTCATATTGTTCACAGACAGTTAAACACATCATACACTCTGGCTATTAACCTGGGATCCATATAAATGAGAGATTAAGAGAATCGCTCAAGTGTCTGCTATTTTCATTTTATCTACGCTTTCTCTGCTAGTCTTGCTAACCCCTTGGGTGGAGTACCTTACACACACACACACACACACACACACACACACACACACACACACACACACACACACACACACACACCAGTTCCTCCTGAGAGACATTACAATGGTTCACCCAAGTACCATAAGATAGGCAGTTAAGCCGTCGGTGATAATGAGAGAACTCAGTTATGATGATGAGAGACAAGAAAGAAACTCAAATGAAGACAGTCAAAAGATAGACACGTTTCTGTCAAGTGGATTGGTCTATGGCACACGTGTATGAAGCTGTCTCCATTAGAATGCGATGGTCACAAGCGTAATTCATTGGATTATTCCTTTGTCTTGGCAGATAGGGATAGTGAGAGGACAAAGTCGTGGAGACCGATAAAGAGCGAAGGAGTGGAGAGAAAGAACTAGGGAGCATAGTGACATCACCCTGTCCATCCCAAGGGTCTGAAGGGAGAATCAGAATAACAAAGTGTCTGAGTGTCCGAGCGCCGGACGAACGGCAGATTTAAAAGAGAGATGGAGAGAGAGCTCATTTCTCCTCCCTCTATCTCCATGCCCCAGAGCCAGACCTATTTGTGTGTGTGTGTGTCCCAGAACAACGAGGAGTTTTCTAATCAGGCTATAAGCTCTGTTGTGGAAGTGAGAGAGCACACACACACACACACACAATCAGATAATTACTCACACAATGTACAACTCTGCAGTGCCTCCTTGACAGAATAAGCTATCCCCCCTCACTCTCTCTTTTTCTATTTTTCCTCTTCTGTCTTGTATTCTCTAGAATCAGGCTGTTAATATCTTATCTCCAGTAAAGATCTACACTTATATCCTTAGGTAATACTCTACTCTACTCTGCATGGCCATCTGTGTGGGCCCATGTAACACTACAGCAATAAAATCACTCACTCACCATTCACTCTCACAGAGTCGGCCTTGAAACAATTTGCAGAGACGTTGTTTGTGTCCGAAATAGCACCCTATTCCCTACATAGTGTACTAATTTTGAGCAGAACCCTATAGGCCCTGGTCAAAAGTAGTGCACTATATTGGGAATAGGGTGCTATTTGGGAGGCAGCCGCTGTTTACTACCACAAAAGGAAAACATCTCCCAGCTATGTAGAGAATATCTGTCGAGATGCACTGCTGCTTACTGCTCACCCAATTACAGGCAATTTTCTCCTCTGAAATAGCAGTTAGTCTGAATTTACATTATTTTCACTTGATTGCCTTGTGTTGATTTGTGGGAGAGTGTCTCGCCTAAACTCTCCGGGGTAAAGATAGAGTGCTCAATCTAAGAGACTTCAAGAAAAAATGAAAATGTATTCTGCAGATGAAAAGCTCTTCGGAGAGGAGAGGAGTTGAGTATTTTTTTTTGTGTGTGTGTGTGTGTGTGTGTGTGAGCGTGTGTGTGTGTGTGTGTGCTATAGTCACAGCTGATTATTCAAAACTGCACAAACGTAGCTCTATTGTCTTGCAGTAACGGTTGCTTTATTATACAGTATACAGAGAAAGAAGCATACTTAGACAAATCATACATTTTAAGGATAACCATACAACAACCTTTTGTTATTTCTAGAACTACACACCAATCTGTATATTTTCACATTTATGAATAACTTTGCACAATAACA